>NC_091296.1:67238699-67381199 GCF_038502225.1 Cherax quadricarinatus | reverse complement strand
ACTTTGAGCTCCATTTCCAGGTTCTTTTTATAGTAAAATCAATCAAAATCACCTCTATTTCTATAATATGTTTTCCATTCTATCAAATGAGACCAAGAAAATGAGAATACAACCATAAATACTATACAAAAATAGACCACAAAGTCGGCATTTTAATTAAAAAAATGGTCGGAGTTTTTTTTTCCTCATTATGCACTGCGTGCTCCAGGATTTTTTTTATATGGTGCACACTAACCACACAGACCCATTCTCTCACATGTGGGCCTACTAGCTTTCTCCTGCTTGATTTGAAGCTGCTAGAATTTATGAGTATATATACGTCAAACACGGTACCTCGTAAGACGTATATATACGGCCGCGACAGTCAAAGGGTTAAGTCTCATTCTGTTCTTGTTATAATTTCCTTTACTGCACAGCCAAAAACATATACAATTTTACAAACCGTAGAACAGTGTTTGTATAAAGTTAAATCATAAATGTCTAAATGTCTTTGTGTAAGTTTATAATGCATACATAAGCACAAAGTGTGTGGGTTGTGTAATCATAAGAAATGAGAAACTTGGGCAGAAACAGGACAAAATATAAACTAAAATATTACAAAGTGGTTTTATTTTTTAAGACTGTACTGTGTATTGGAAAATGCTGTGCCCATGAAATTTACCCATGCCTGAAATCAAGCATAATAATAACAACCAGGTACTTGTTACCTCCAGCCAGCAAAGCAACATAGTCAATCATAACCTAGCTGATCTGCCACTTCCTACGCACATTTCTCTCGATTCCTCTAAAAGCCTTATTTATAACATTGCAGCAGTAATAGCTCTTGTATCTAGTAAAAATATTGAAGAGTCATATACATTGTATATGATGTTGACTGTGCTCTCCGTGTGTGTTTATGACATGCCTGCTTATTTTCACTTTACTGCAGAGATTAGATACCTGGCCTTCTAGTACTTTACATGTGAAGACTATAAGATACCCTTCTTTTTTCTCCATTCCAGAAAGTACATTTTAAGTGGTGAGCTATCCCAATTGTTTAAATGTTTTACAATGTATATATGTGAGCAGTAAGTGATTTCTGTGTATGTATTTTCTAGTTTGCATGTCTTACCTATTTTTAAAAATCTAAGTTTAGAACAGCATTTGATTTCTAAACTATTTAATTTTCCCATTTTTTTTATTACAAACAAGGAAACATTCACCATAACGCATTCAACAGCTGTCTTGTCAGAAGTGTGCAATTATCACAATTCAAATGACCCTCTGAACTGCTACATCTGAGGTCAGTGGTCACGAGAGGTTGCTACCAGTCCCCCAGTCTTGGGGAATTATTGTGGGGTATTATAGACCACCACTGGCTTGCTTCTGTACTGTTTTGGTCTTGAGTTCAAAACACTGGAGAAGGTTCTACTTTTCAAGGAAGAAAATAAGAACTGAAAATTCGACTCTACAAGTATAGCAATGAATGCAAAGTAGTTGAGGTTAGTGAAGGAAAACAGCTTACCAGCAGTTAGGAGAAAATTGGCAGCCGTAACAAGTACGAAGCAGTTTTCAGTAGAGGAGCATACATCAAAATGAGGAAGGTTATAAGAGCAGATTTGAAGGTAAGAAATTGCTTTTCTGTTCTTCAGGACAAATGTACTTCAATGGTCAATGAAGATAAAATAAGAATATCTTTGTGCTTGGTGACTCACTAGTAAAATATATGGACTGTGCCTTCTACAATAGTGATAGGAAGGTTAGACAGAGGATGTCTTCCTGGAGCTGGCATTGGTGACATAGTCAATGGGTTGGATAATATCAGGGCACCGTACTCTCAATTTTCCAGACTCAATTCCAGCTAACTAGTCTAGTTTCCTTGAATCCCTTTATAAATGTTACCTTGCTTATACCCACCTTACTTACACCATAATAGCACTTTCATTAAAAACCACTAGTCTCCACCCCAATCTAACATGCTCACACATGCCTGCTGGATGCTCAAGCTCCTACCACTCAAAACCTTTATTCCCTCCCTCCATGTTCAAGCAATTCCTATGATAAAGACAAATGACATTAACAATCTGTAGTTTTCACTTAGTGGCCAAAGTTTATTTTTATATAAGTTAGTTTTCAAATAAAGCTTTGTTAATACTATACTGTAAGTATAAAAATGTTTATTATTCTTAAAAGAAATGTATAATGCATCTACTGGAAATAAACATTTTAATTTTTCATCTTTATCACATCACCTGTCACACACACTTCAGCTAGAAGGAAAATTCCATGTACTATTCCACTTTTATGACTTTCAAAATTAACAACAGTAATAGTCAAATTAAAGGAAGCACTGAATGACCACTGTGGTCACAGTATTGTATGTTTTATTCACATTACAGTTATGACTTCTAGATGCAACATTTAATTAGTAAGTCTTTGTCCAGTTCCCCCCCCCCTAGTTCACTATTGACACACACTTGATCAACTGCAATTAACTCCTTTCACAATGAATTCTTATCATTCCCATCAAGTGAAGTGCCTTGATGCTGAAGGGCTCATCATTCAGAGAACGGCACCACTCTTACCCTCTGTGGATCAAACCTGATTACCTCCAGGTCCTCAAACACTAAGATCTTTGTGTGTTTAGAGCCTCCTCACTAATATAATACAGGTAATAATAATAATACATAATAATAATAATACTGTAACTTATCCAGGGTAATTTTAATGAGTTGAGGATAATAATTTTACAATACCATTATGAGCTGACAATAATATTTGTACAATAACCTTGAGACAAGGCAGAAAAAAAGGCAAATCTTCAGACACTACCAAGACTGAAAAATATATAGTGTACTGCCTAATAAGACAGTACAGCAACATTTGGAGTGACGCAAAATGCATAATGAAAGTTGCTTTTAGTAATACACTATTTACATTCACAGCTCTGAAAAACTGGCAAAATTGCCAGAAAGAATTTTTTATCTGATACATTTGTTATTTATAAATTTTATGGTATATCAGAGGCAGAAATAACAAAACTGGGGATTGAAGACAAACCACAAAATGTCTGGGATTTAGATAAGACTGATTCTCCGACAGATGCATAATAAAGGAAAACAATTCAGAACTGGAAAAACAACAGTTTTAGTATTTTGTGAAGATGGTACTGCAATGGACCCACTTGTCATATTAAAAGGGAAAGAGATATACATTATGAGCAGCTGGAAGGGTGATGGCTCCCTACCAAAAAGGACCTAGGGAATAAGTGAGTCATGCTAGATAACCACTAACATCTTGCATAAGTGATCTGAATGCATCTACTGAGAAAAAAAGGGACATCTGCCCCCCTATCCCTCCTATATGGTAGGCCATCTTAGCCAGGCATCACATCTTTACAAACTATTGAGACTACAGTAAAAAAATAATTTTCTTTTGAAATTATCAGCACGCTCTCTGCCAATCCCTAGGTACCGCCCCCTCCCTTTTATGTACAGTGGAACCTCTACTTGCGAGTTTAATCCGTTCCATGACCTTGCTCGCAACTGGATTTGCTCGTTTGCAGAGTCAATTTTCATCATTTATGCAATTCATCCATTCCAGTGGAATTCTGTACTTCAATAATTTCGCTAATATCAACTCTACGGCTTATTTATCTATCTCACTTCATCTAATATGACATAATAAACAATATAAATAACATAGAAACCTGATATATACTCTAAAATTAATAAAATATGTCATTCATGTAGTGGTATGAGTGGTGTCGGCGGTGGAGAAGAGTTTGTCTGGACACCGGGCAAAATACTTCATGAATAATTTCGCTAAAATCATCTATACGGCTTATTTATCTATCACAGTTCATCTAGTATGACATAACAAAGAATATGAATAACATAGAAACATGATATATACTCTAGAATGAATAAAATATGTCATTCATGTAGTGGTATGGGCGGTGTTGGCGGTGGACGAGAGTTCGTCTGGAGACCGGGCAAAATACTCCATGAATAATTTCGCTAATATCATCTATACGGCTTATTTATATATCACAGTTCATCTAATATGACATAACAGACAATATAAATAACACAGAAACACGATATATACTCTAGAATGAATAAAATATGTCATTATGTAACAGGTAGAGGCGGCCACAACCACTCCCTCTTTGTTGTGGTAAACACTGCCATCTATTGACAGCCTTTTGAAGCCATCTATTATTATAATTATTATATGTAGTACATTATTATATGTATTATTATTTATTTTTATTTTATTATCACACTGGCCGATTCCCACCAAGGCAGGGTGGCCCGAAAAAGAAAAACTTTCACCATCATTCACTCCATCACTGTCTTGCCAGAAGGGTGCTTTACACTACAGTTTTTAAACTGCAACATTAACACCCCTCCTTCAGAGTGCAGGCACTGTACTTCCCATCTCCAGGACTCAAGTCCGGCCTGCCGGTTTCCCTGAATCCCTTCATAAATGTTACTTTGCTCACACTCCAACAGCACGTCAAGTATTAAAAACCATTTGTCTCCATTCACTCCTATCAAACACGCTCACGCATGCCTGCTGGAAGTCCAAGCCCCTCGCACACAAAACCTCCTTTACCCCCTCCCTCCAACCCTTCCTAGGCCGACCCCTACCCCGCCATCCTTCCACTACAGACAGATACACTCTTGAAGTCATTCTGTTTCGCTCCATTCTCTCTACATGTCCGAACCACCTCAACAACCCTTCCTCAGCCCTCTGGACAACAGTTTTGGTAATCCCGCACCTCCTCCTAACTTCCAAACTACGAATTCTCTGCATTATATTCACACCACACATTGCCCTCAGACATGACATCTCCACTGCCTCCAGCCTTCTCCTCGCTGCAACATTCATCACCCACGCTTCACACCCATATAAGAGCGTTGGTAAAACTATACTCTCATACATTCCCCTCTTTGCCTCCAAAGACAAAGTTCTTTGTCTCCACAGACTCCTAAGTGCACCACTCACTCTTTTTCCCTCATCAATTCTATGATTCACCTCATCTTTCATAGACCCATCCGCTGACACGTCCACTCCCAAATATCTGAATACGTTCACCTCCTCCATACTCTCTCCCTCCAATCTGATATTCAATCTTTCATCACCTAATCTTTTTGTTATCCTCATAACCTTACTCTTTCCTGTATTCACCTTTAATTTTCTTCTTTTGCACACCCTACCAAATTCATCCACCAATCTCTGCAGCTTCTCTTCAGAATCTCCCAAGAGCACAGTGTCATCAGCAAAGAGCAGCTGTGACAACTCCCACTTTGTGTGTGATTCTTTATCTTTTAACTCCACGCCTCTTGCCAAGACCCTCGCGTTTACTTCTCTTACAACCCCATCTATAAATATATTAAACAACCACGGTGACATCACACATCCTTGTCTAAGGCCTACTTTTACTGGGAAAAAATTTCCCTCTTTCCTACATACTCTAACTTGAGCCTCACTATCCTCGTAAAAATATTATATTATTATTATTATTATTATTATAATATTATATTATTATTATTAATATTATTAATATTATTAATATTATTATTATTAATATTATAATATTATATTATTATTATTATTATTATTATTATTGTATTATACTATTATTATTATTATTATTATTATTATTATTATTATTATTATTATTATTATACGTATTGTTATTATTCATATTATTATACATATTATTATATTATTAGTATTATCGTTATTATTATTATTATTATTATTATAATATAAATTATTTGTAATTTTTATTCACACAAAAAATATAAGATTTACTGTTATTCTTTATTGCAATAATTGTATAAATATGTCAACCCATTCACGACTGCATATTGGAATGGACAGTGATGTCATTTGTTTACACTGAAACAGCCAAGCAATGGACCATTTCTCCTAGGTTGAGCTCTATTTCAAGGTACTTTTCGTCATGAAAGCAATCAAAATCATATCTATTTCTGTAATATATCTTCCATTTTATCAAATGAGACCAAAAAACGAGAATACAACCATAAAAACCATTCAAAATTACCACTAAGGGGTGGCTAATTGCTGAGAAGTGAACTCTATTATTTATGCTTAGATTTCTTTCATTTTTGGTGTACTTTAAGAAGCATGTTTCCATCATACATTGCCCAAGTTTCAATAAGATAGTCCAACAAACAAATGAGATACAATTCCCGAGATCAAGAGCAAGAGCTCCTCACCAGTGTCAAGGAACCTGCCTTGAGGTCTGCTCGCTTGTGGAAATTTTGCTCGCGTATGGAAGCAAAAAATCGACCCATCCACTGCTTGTATTTGGAAAAACTCGCACGTGGACACGCTCGCAAGTAGAGGTTCCACTGTATTTAGTAACCAAAAGCACCAACCACTCCAAAACTATATCAACACCTGTTTTTAACATCTGTGTCTCGATCTCATCAATCTCAGCTGATTTACCCCCTTTTAATTTTACCCACAGCCTCATGCACCTCCACCACATTCACATTTAACTCTGCCTCACTCCTAAAAGATTTCATACCTCCCTGCCCAATGCATGAAATCACTGCCTCCCTCTCTTCATCAACATTTTAGAGCTCCTCAAAATATTCCCTCCATCTTCCCAATACATCCACCTCACCATCTAATGACTCCCCTCTTTCATTTTTAACCCTTTCAGGGTCGGTGCCATACTAGTACGGCTTGCACACCAGGGTTGGTGCCGTACAAGTACGCATAAATTCTAGCGCCTTCAAATCTAGCGAGAGAAAGCTGGTAGGCCTACATATGAAAGAATGGGTCTATGTGGTCAGTGTGCACAGTATAAAAAAAACCTGTAGCACACAGTGCATGAGAAAAAAAAAAAACTCCGACCGTGTTTTTGGTTTAAAACAGCGATTTTGCAATGTATTTTCGTATGGTATTTATGGTTGTACTATTCTAGTTTTCCTGGTCTCATTTTATAGAATGAAGACATATTACAGAAACTGAGATGATTTTGATTGGTTTCACAATGAAAAGTACCTTGATACTGAGCTCAAAGTAGCAGAAATGTTCGATTTTTGCCAAAGTTCAAAATATACAAATCATGCCATGCGTCCAATACATGTCAACTGGTGAGTCTAATATTCTTTCACAAGTGAGCTGATATTATTTATACCATTTTTACACTAATGCAGTAGTTTGCATAACAATAAATCTTCTATTTTTTGTGTGAGAATAAAAATTCAAAGTGGAAAGCAAAAGAAATGTAAGAGGGGCCTGGGGGACGTGATTAATGAACAGAGAAAATGTTATATTAGTGCCAGGAATGTCTGTCTTGTTTATTCTGGACCATATTTGGAAATTGGCATCTTTTGAAATCTGTGTGAAATTGGCAAAATTGCCAATTTCTGACCACTTTATTGGATAGTTGAAATCAGTAAATGGGTGGTTTCTTGTACTCATTCGATAGAAAATGTGGAGTTCTAGCGAAACAGTTACGACTTTTGTTGACTAGTGTACACTGGAATTGGCCGAAAATAGGGTTCAAAGTGGGTAAAATTGCCGATGCATAAACATCGTCGAGGCCACTAACTACGCGAGAGCATAATTCCACAAGTTTTCCATCAAATTTCATACTTCTGGTGTCATTATGATCGGAAAAAGATTCTCTATAATTTCATAAGAAAAAAAATTTTTTTTTTTTCAAACAAATTTCAACCCCGAGTACAAGTTTAGGAGAGGGCCTCTCGACCCTGAAAGGGTTAACTCCCTAGACTTTCTCAACCTGTTAATCTCACTCCAAAACTTTTCATTCTCAGCAAAATTTGTTAACAAAAACTCACCCAATCTCTCATTTACTCTACCTCACCACAATCTTAACCTCTTACTCTCTATATACAGTGGACCCCCGCCTTACGAACGCATCGTGTTATGTTAAATCCGCCATATGAAGCATTTGAAGGCAAAAATTTTGCCTTGCCTCACGATAAAAAACTCGCCTCAAGTGATTCGTCCGGGACGCGTCCTGTGTGGTCTCAGCTGCCCTGTGCGTGCCAGTGTTTACAAGCCAGCCAGTGAGGTCGCATCTAAGCATACATTCGGTACATTTCATATTATCACAGTGATTTTAGTGCTTGTAGCTGCAAAATAAGTCACCATGGGCCCCAAGAAAGCTTCTAGTGCCAACCCTGTGGTAAACGGTGAAAATTACTATGGAAATGAAGAAAGAGATAATAGCTAAGTACGAAAGTGGAGTGCGTGACTCAGAGCTGGCCAGGTTGTATACCAAGCCCCAATCAACCATCGCTACTATCTTGGCCAACAAAACGGCAATCAAGGAAGCTGTTCTTGCAAAGGGTGCAAGTTTGTTTTCAAAAGAGAGATCGCAAGTACTCGAAGATGTTGAGAGACTCCTATTGGTGTGGATAAACGAAAAACAGATAGCAGGAGATAGCATCTCTCAAGCGATCATATGTGAAAAGGCTAGGAAGTTGCATGACGATTTAATTAGAAAAATGCCTGCAACTAGTGGTGATGTGAGTGAATTTAAGGCCAGCAAAGGTTGGTTTGAGAGATTTAAGAATCGTAGGGGCATACGTAGTGTGATAAGGCATGGTGAGGCTGCCAGTTCAGACCAAAAAGCGGCTGAATAATATGTGAAGGAATTTAAGGAGTACATAGACAGTGAAGAATTGCAACTTCAACAAGTGTTTAATTGCTTCGAAACAGGCCTGTTTTGGAAGAAAATGCTAAGCAGGACCTACATTACTCAGGAGGAAAAGGCACTCCCAGGACACAAGCCTATGAAAGACAGGCTTACTCTTCTAATGTGTGCTAATGCTAGTGGTGATTGCAAAGTGAAGCCTTTATTGGTGTGTCACTCTGAAACTCCCAAAGTATTCAGGCAAAACAATGTCCTCAAGGCTAATTTGCATGTGCTGTGGAGGGCAAACAGTAAGGCATGGGTCACTAGGGACTTTTTCTATGACTGGTTACACCATGCATTTGCCCCCACTGTGAAAAATTACCTAATGGAAAAGAAATTGGACCTTAAGTGCCTCCTGGTATTAGACAATGCTCCTGGTCATCCTTCAGACTTGGCAGAGCGACTTTCTGGGGACATGAGCTTCATTAAGGTGAAGTTTTTGCCTCCTAATACCACTCCTCTCTTGCAGCCCATGGACCAGCAGGTCATTTCAAACTTCAAAAAACTCTACACAAAAGCTATGTTTCAAAAGTGCTTTGAAGTGACCTCAGACAGTCGATTGACTCTAAGAGAGTTTTGGAAAGATCACTTTAGTATCCTCAGTTGTGTAAACCTTATAGGTAAGGCTTGGGAGGGAGTGACTAAGAGGACCTTGAACTCTGCTTGGAAGAAACTGTGGCCAGAATGTGTAGAAGAAAGGGATTTTGAAAGGTTTGAGGCTAACCCTGAGAAGCATATGCCAGTTGTGAAATCCATTGTGGCATTGGGAAAGTCCTTGTGGTTGGAGGTTAGTGGGGAAGATGTGGAAGAGTTGGTGGAGGAGGACAATGAAGAACTAACCACTGATGAGCTGCAAAATCATCTTCAACAGCAAGAGGCCAGACCTGAGGAAACTGCTTCAGAGGAGGGGAGAGAGAAATTGAGGAAGTTGCCTACTTCAAAGATTAAGGAAATGTGTGCAAAGTGGGTTGAACTGCAAACCTTTGCGGATGAAAATCATCCTGACACAGCTACTGCAAGCCGTGTTGGCAACCTGTACAATGACAATGTTATGGCCCATTTTAGGAAAGTCTTAAAGGAACGGGAGGTACAGAGATCTATGGACAGATTTGTTGTGCAATAGAGGTCCAGTGACTCTCAAGCTGGTCCTAGTGGCATTAAAAGAAGAAGGGAAGTAACCCCAGAAAAGGATTTGCCACCTCAAGTCTTAATGGAAGGGGATTCCCCTTCTAAACAATAACAACTTCCACATTCTCCCCTCCTCCCATCCCATCAATCATCATCAGATCTTCAATAAAGGTAAATGTCATGTATTCTATTCTTAGTAGAGTAGTAATTGTGCATGTCTTCTTAAGTTTGTGTGTATTAAAATTAATATTTCATGTGGTAAAAAAACTTTTTTTTTCATACTTTGGGGTATCTTGGGGTATTTCTTATGGGTAAAATTAATTCGCCTTACGATAATTTCGGCTTACGATGAGCTCTCAGGAACGGATTAATATCGTAAGGCAGGGGTCCACTGTACAGTGATACCATGGGGTATGAACAGCTCAAAACTCGAACAATTATGTAAGTGCTTTTGTAAGTGTATTTTTGGAGGTCTGAAATGGATTAATCTAATTTACATTATTCCTTATGGAAACAAATTCGTTCAGTATTGGCACTCGAACAGCCTTCTGGAACGAAATAAATTCGTATCCCGATGTACCACTGTACTCTATCCTCTTTATATAGGACACCAGCAATCCTACCATTGTGTAAAACAATTGCAGGTTTCTATTTCACTCAGTAGGGCAGTAATACCTCCCTGGGTGGTATTACTGTCCTACTACACTATGTTTACATATGCTGCACCACAACACCACTTTCACAACTACAGTGGAACCTTGGCTTACAAATGCCCCACCATGCGAATTTTTCAGGATACGAACCGTCATTCAGTCGATTTTTTGCTTCTGGATACGAAGGAAATTTCAGGATGCAAACTTCCGCCTCAAGGGAGGTTCCTTAAATAAATAAATAAATAAAATATTTATTTCTTTGCAAAGGTTACAATGTGTGTTTACATATCATAATATGATTGGAGCAAAGAAAGCCACTATCATGCCGAGGCATTTCGGGCAGACTTAACCTAATACTAATAGACTACTAAGTCTAGACAGGTGAAAAGTGTACTAGTAGTGGTTACCAATGTTTTGCTGATGGTGGCACCAACTACTGGCAGCCTTTTGAAGTTTCTCCTTACTGTTATTATTATTATATTCTTATTATTATTGTATTCTAATTATTGTTATTATTATTATTACTACTACTACTGTTATATTATTATTATTATTATTAGTATGTATGTAGTGATGGGCTCTTGATCTAGGGAATTGGACCTGTGCTCCAGTTCCCTAAATTAATAATAATAATAACTATAATACATATGCATTATTAATAATAATAATAATTATAATAATACATACTAAAAATAACAATATTATAACAATAATAATAATAAAAAATACAATATAATAATAATATTAATATGTTGTCAATTTTAGACATTTTTCGTATTTTTTTTTCCATATTTTTGTGCCAAATGCTTCAAAATACAAATTGGTAACCCTCTGGGTGGCTGTAGGTACTACTAGACCACAACTATCTCAGTGCCAGCCAAGAGTCAAAAGGAAGAGATGTGCTGCTCTGAGTGACCGCAGCAGCCCCTTGGGATGCATAATTTTGTCTTATACTGTAAAATTTCTTACACAATGCCTTGCCCAAAGAGACAGTATTCACGTACAATCAGCAAGATGCTCAGGAAGCGATTAAAACTATGAAAAAAGCTAGAGAAACGAAGAAGGCAGCAGCCACCACCACCACCACTGTGGCTGCCGCTGCCGCCGCCACCACCACCACCACTGTGGCCAGTGATCATGTCTTCACCTATATGTACGTACATCTGTCTTACCACACCTGTGGTTTCATATGCGACAACCTCACCACTAATCAAAAATAAACACAAGCTAGGTGTGGGGTTATGGACTGGGAAGATACTAGGAGTGGGAGAGTAAACAGCGGATGCTTTCTGCCGCTGCCAGCGTCGCCGTCACTTGCCACATTGTGGCCTATTTTATTCATTCTAGAGTATATATCATGGTTCTATGTTATTAATATTGTTTATTATGTCACATTAGATGAATTGTGATAGATAAATAAACCTTAGAGTTGATATTAGCATTATTTTGTCATGCCTCCTGAGAGGCTGGAGCGAATTAATTGCATTTCAATTAATTTAAATGAGGAAAATTGACTCAGCATACGAACAAATCAGGATACGAACAAGGTCACGGAACGGATTAAATTCGTAAGCCGAGGTTCCACTGTACTGTACAATACCATCTTATGCTTCATCTCATATTTGTGTGGACTGTTTTAAAAATTTTATTTATTAAATAAGTGAATGAGAGGGCAATAACGTAATCTTTAATGGAGCGAGGGAGTCGTCATTCTTTGCTTGTTCCCCACAATAAAACAGTGCATCTAACATGGTCTCTTGCACTCTACAAAGGCTGAATTTTTAGTAGGTAACCCTTTTTACATAAGACCAAAGTTATCAATTAAAGACGAATCAAATACAGAGGCTTCACTGTATTTTAAAATGTAATAATGTGCTAAACTGCATTACTGTATATTTTCCGAGTCCGCAATGACTTCCAATTAAAACTTCAAAAATAAATAACAACTAATAAAGTTCAGGATCAATAATATAACAGTATATATATATATATATATCCATCCCTTCAGGTAATCTTATAAAATAAATTGGCTAAGTCACCGAATCTCTTCTCATATTATTGCATTCTTGGGAGGAGCACTAAACCCATAGGGGTCATACAGCACCTGGGGAATGAAAGGCAATCAGGTTTGATCCAAAGAAAGTAAAGATGGGTCTAATTCCTTGGATCAAGAGACAATCACCAGCATGAAGGCACATCACTTGAGTCTCTTCTTGTAGCTCACTTCATTTTATGAAGACATCATCATTCTATTACAACTTTCGTCTGTTATTCACTGACAACTTTGACTAATTAAATTTCTGTAGTCATCCTTTAATGTTTTACTTCCAAGGATAAAAATATTATATTCAGAAAGGTAAGGTATAAGGTTCCTGGTACACTGTCACAGCCCCTCAGATTTAAACTTGCGAAGACTTTTCTGTCATTTTTCTCTTTCATCCTTTTTCCATATTCCATAAGTATGTGTAGCATACACAATGTGATCACTATACCACTGCACATGGCCATACTGACTTTAGCCCACTCGCCATTCATACCATCTACCATAGTATACAACTTATTGTGTAGACACTCTCACCATGTACCAGGTCCCTTTCTTGTACTGGTCTTAACCCCTTAACTGTCCCAATGCTGATCTATGTTCTTACTGCTATCGCTCCTAATGTAGAGTGACGCTTTATTTTTCCTGTTTCCAAATTTAGCACAACTGACCTGAGATGCCTTGTCAGTGCAGAATGGATTTTAACACTCAGTGTGTGCAGTATTAAAAAAATCTGGGACCACTTGGTACCTTGTGGAAGCACCAGTTCAATTCAGCACCAGCTAGAGCAAACAGCATGGCATACACCAGGGATTCATTGGTGTCATGTCATATTAACACTCCTTTTAAGAGGAAAATAATGTTGACCCTGAGTTTAGTGACTATGACATGGATGTGGCCACAAGTGGTCGAGGAAATATCAAAAACCTCGATAACAACCCATTTGCAACATTTGTGCCACATCCTTTCAATTTTGATACCAATTGTAGTGTCATCCTGCCAGAATGTCCTATAACCTATGCCCTAAGTAAGGAAAGGCAGGCAGTCAGGCTGGCTGGCTTTGGCTGGCTGGCTGGCTTTGGCTGCCTGGCTGGCTTTGGCTGACTGGCTGGCTAACTGGCTGGCTAACTGGCTTTGCCTGGCTGGCTGGCTGGCTTTGCCTGGCTGGCTGGCTTTGGTTGGTTGGCTGGCAGGCTTTCTTTGGCAGTCTCTGTCTCTATCACTGCCTCTGTCTCACAGGTACACATATGTATGGTTATCATACACAGTGTAAATTACCTAGGATAACCCAAAAAAAAACAGACAAAGTTCTATACTGTGCTTATAGATATAAGGCATAAGCATGACTGGCAAGTAATATGCATTTCCACTGGCTCAAGAATCAGATGTGGCAATTCTGCAATGTGTGCAATACCTGTTAGTTCATGAGCAGCTCTCTCTGAGACAGAAAGAGAGAGACAGGCAGATACATACACACACACACAGGCAGAGAGAGAGAGAGAGAGAGAGAGAGAGAGAGAGAGAGAGAGAGAGAGAGAGAGAGAGAGAGAGAGAGAGGGCAGAGAGAGAGGGCAGAGAGAGAGGGCAGAGAGAGAGGGCAGAGAGAGAGAGGGCAGAGAGAGAGGGCAGAGAGAGAGGGCAGAGAGAGAGGGCAGAGAGAGAGGGCAGAGAGAGAGGGCAGAGAGAGAGGGCAGAGAGAGAGGGCAGAGAGAGAGGGCAGAGAGAGAGGGCAGAGAGAGAGGGCAGAGAGAGAGGGCAGAGAGAGAGGGCAGAGAGAGAGGGCAGAGAGAGGGGGCAGAGAGAGGGCGCAGAGAGAGAGGGCAGAGAGAGAGGAGAGAGAGAGAGAGGGCAGAGAGAGAGGGCAGAGAGAGAGGGCAGAGAGAGAGAGAGAGAGGGCAGAGAGAGAGGGCAGAGAGAGAGGGCAGAGAGAGAGGGCAGAGAGAGAGGGCAGAGAGAGAGGGCAGAGAGAGAGGGCAGAGAGAGAGGGCAGAGAGAGAGGGCAGAGAGAGAGGGCAGAGAGAGAGGGCAGAGAGAGAGGGCAGAGAGAGAGGGCAGAGAGAGAGGGCAGAGAGAGAGGGCAGAGAGAGAGGGCAGAGAGAGAGGGCAGAGAGAGAGGGCAGAGAGAGAGGGCAGAGAGAGAGGGCAGAGAGGGCAGAGAGAGAGGGCAGAGAGAGAGGGCAGAGAGAGAGGGCAGAGAGAGAGGGCAGAGAGAGAGGGCAGAGAGAGAGGGCAGAGAGAGAGGGCAGAGAGAGAGGGCAGAGAGAGAGGGCAGAGAGAGGGGGCAGAGAGAGGGGGGCAGAGAGAGGGGGCAGAGAGAGGGGGCAGAGACAGGGGGCAGAGAGAGGGGGCAGAGAGAGGGGGGCAGAGAGAGGGGGGCAGAGAGAGAGGGGGGCAGAGAGAGAGAGGGGGGGCAGAGAGAGAGAGGGGGGGCAGAGAGAGAGAGAGGGGGGGCAGAGAGAGAGAGGGGGGGGCAGAGAGAGAGAGGGGGGGGCAGAGAGGGGGGGGCAGAGAGAGGGGGCAGAGAGAGGGGGGCAGAGAGAGAGAGGGGGCAGAGAGGGGGGCAGAGAGAGAGGGGGGCAGAGAGAGAGGGGGTAGAGAGAGAGAGGGGGTAGAGAGAGAGAGGGGGTAGAGAGAGAGAGGGGGTAGAGAGAGAGAGGGGGTAGAGAGAGAGGGGGGGCAGAGAGAGAGGGGGGCAGAGAGAGAGGGGGGGCAGAGAGAGAGGGCAGAGAGTGAGAGGGCAGAGAGAGAGAGCGGAGAGAGAGAGCAGAGAGCAGAAAGAGAGCAGAAAGAGAGCAGAGAGAGAGCAGAGAGAGGGCAGAGAGAGGGCAGAGAGAGAGAGGGCAGAGAGAGAGAGGGCAGAGAGAGAGAGGGCAGAGAGAGAGAGGGCAGAGAGAGAGAGGGCAGAGAGAGAGAGGGCAGAGAGAGGGCAGAGAGAGTGAGGGCAGAGAGAGGGCAGAGGGGGGCAGAGAGGGGCAAAAAGGGGCAGAGAGAGAGAGAGGCAAAGAGAGAGAGGCAAAGAGAGGCAAAGAGAGAGAGGCAAAGAGAGAGAGAGGCAAAGAGAGAGAGAGGCAAAGAGTGAGAGGCAGTGTTTGACATGAGAAATTTTGTTGATTTCCCTACTCACATCTCTGGCTCCTCCCTTGACCCAGTAGTGAGTGATCTGGCAGAAGGCATAGTCACTTGTCAACCCCTCAGCTATGTTGGATCGTCTGACCACAAGGCTGTTTTTACGACACTTAAGATCTCAACAGAACGAGGTGAGGAGTCCACACGCACGACCTGGCTATGGGAAAGAGGTAATTGGCCAGCCCTTTGCTCTGAGCTCGCCACCACCGATTGGAATGCTCTTCTCCAAGGGGATGTTGACAACCAAGTGAAAGCCTTCACTGGACACATCCTTAATCTACAACAAGAACACATTCTTCACCAGCAATATGTGATGAAGCCTACGGATCAGCCTTGGTTTGGCTTTCGTTGTAGAGAGGGTGCTACTGCTAAGTACAAAGCATGGCGAAGGTATAAGAGACATCCTACCACCTATAACAGGAACTTGCACAGGCAAGCCTGTAGGCATATGGGTGACGTTCAAAAGTGGGCCATTGCTAAATGGAAGGTGTACACTAAAAGAAAGCTAGCATTGGGTAGGGTAGGCTCCAAAACCTGGTGGTCCCTGGTCAAGGACAGACAAGGTTATCTGCCTGATGAACTCATTCCACCTCTAAATCGACAGGATGGGACCACCTCTACTAGTAGTCAAGAGAAGGCGAACCTCTTTGCTGAACACTTTGCTACCAAAATGCAAGTTCCTGATCCAGCAAGAGACCCTCCTTGGTTAGCTGCAAGAACTGTCAAAACTGTCAGTGGTGACAATAAGGCAGGAGGAGGTGCATTTCCTTCTTAAATCGCTTGACCAAGAAAAGGCTGTGGGCCCAGACAAGTTGAGCCCAAGAATGCTGAGAAGATGTGCAGACCAGCTAGCAGCACCTCTAACTCGCATCTTTCAGCACTGCCTAGTACAGTGCAAATGGCCCTCTCTATGGAAAGAGGCAAATGTAGTCTCTGTTCACAAAAAGAAGAGCAGAGCAGAAATCAGCAACTACAGACCAGTGTCACTCCTGTCAATCACTGGTAAGATCCTTGAGACAATAATCTCAAGACAAATGACAGAGTTTTTTGACTATCACTCACTACTTTGTGATCGTCAATATGGCTTCAGGAAAGGTTACTCTGCTGCTGATCTGTTGTTAAACCTCTCCACTAAGTGGCACCAGTCACTGGATGAATCCAAAGTCAGCTGTGTGGTAGCACTGGACATTGCTGGTGCTTTTGACCAGGTGTGGCACCAGGGCCTCTTAGCAAAACTTCAAGCACTGGGAATTGCAGGCTCTACGCTATGTCTCCTCAGTGATTACCTTCATGGTAGATCTCTAAGTGTAGTTCTCAATGTAGTTCAGCAAGACATCCTATTGGGGCAAATGCTCCACAAGGAAGCGTGCTGGGACCATTGTTATGGAATGTCTACTTCAACGACCTTCTTCATCTCATCCCAGAATCACATGCATATGCAGACGACTGCACACTGACATTCACTTATCCAAGAGAAGAAATGCCAGCTGCTCTAAGCTACATCTATCACCAGCTGAGAGCTATATCAGCTTAGGGAAATAGATGGCAAGTAACATTTGCACCTGAGAAAACGCAAATGATGATCGTCTCTAGGCACCATGATGGTAATGCTGGTGCAGTAGTAAGGATGAATGGGAGGGTGTTGGCACCTGGAGAAGAAGTTGATATCCTTGGGGTGAAATTTGACTCCAAACTAACCATGAAGAACCATGTTGTAAATCTTGCAAACAAGGCAGCCAGGAAGCTTACAGCACTTCGCCGTATCTCACATCTACTTGACAGTAGGGGTTGCAAGATTCTGTACGAGGCACAAGTACGCTCGCACCTTGAGTATGCTCCACTTTCTTGGTTTGCCTGCCCCCCTCTCATCTGCAACTGCTTGACAGAGTAGAGAACAGAGCAAGACGTCTCATCTCTCGCCTGGACCCATCCTGGATAGATCTGTCATTTCAGCAGAGCCTTCAACATAGGAGGGATGTGGGTGGCCTTACTGTTATGTACAAGGCCAATATTGTCAAAGTACCACACTTGGATCCACTTCGAGAACAGCGTGAAACAAGCTTTTATGCCACAAGACGGGCAGAAAGCAGCAACTTCACTCTGGCTGTACCCTTCTCCAGAACATCACTCCATCTGAGATCATATATACCCAGGATGACTCGAGTATGGAACACATTCGTACAGCATAATGATGTCAACAAGATAAAGTCAGTTGATCAAATGAAAATGCTGGCTCACAGATGGCTCCAATTTCATCCTGTTCCCTACTTGTATGTCTCATAACAATAAAAATGCTTACAAATGAGCTGATGTAGGTAATAGCTCTTAGCTTGCCAATAAAGTTAGGAATCCTTAACCTGTAAATAGCTTGTCAATAAAGCTAGGGATCCTTAACCTTGTCAAGCCCTGTGTAGTAAAAAAAAAAAAAAAAGAGAGAGGGGCAGAGAGAGAGAGGCAAAGAGAGAGCCAGACAGGCAGATAGATGTAACAGTGAGAACAAATAAAAAAAATGTGCCAAGGTTCAGTGGAAGCAGTGCATGATCAGCACTATTGAGTGACTGTACTGTCACCAGTTTAGAGTGACACTCTTGTCTGACACCTTACTTGAAGGAGTTTCATATGCTTCTAAAAACATTGCTGGGACATATAAATAATTCATATATATTTCTAGACAATAGTATGTGACCAAGGCAGATGAACATGTTCACCTGTCAGTGTGCTTGTGACTGTTTGATTACTATTTCCGTACCTAATATCAGTGCCAGAACAAAGATTAGCTATAAAATCACAAGAACTACTACAAATTGTAATTATCAAACATAAAAATAAAGTCAATTAAAAAATAAGAGGAAAAAAGGTATATCAGCAACACTTTTGTAAGCAGCAAGACTCCGTGTTGCTGTCAGGTGAGCGTCCAGCACCAACTTCACGGCCTTATATCAAAGTAAGTACTGACCCTAAAATGTTTTTTGTTGGTCTTATTACACATAGAAAATTGCCTTTTTATTAAAAAAAATCAATGCTAGCGGTGAAAAGGTAGATCAACATTTGGACAGTTAACGGGCTAATACAGTGGACCCCCACATAACGATCACCTCCCAATGCGACCAATTATGTAAGTGTATTTATGTAAGTGCGTTTGTACATGTTTGGGGGTCTGAAATGGACTAATCTACTTCACAATATTCCTTATGGGAACAAATTCAATCAGTACTGGCACCTGAACATACTTCTGGAATGAAAAAATATCATTAACCGGGGGTCCACTGTACGTGTACTAGTATTTCTCTATCTTTATGTATCATTCAGCATGGGGTGCCTTGGTACAGGTGGACTCTTGATCCAAGGGACTGATGCTGCTCTCCCATTCCCAAGATCAAAATTGATTACCCCTCATTTCCAGATGTTATATGACCTCTACTTGTTTAGCATTTCCTCAAACATATACAGTAATAATATTAATAATCAGATGTATTTCAGTCATTGTGCTATCCAAGAAAGGCATCCCCACACTGCATAACCCCAGGCCACTTTACCTCAATGCATGCAAATGGAATAGTACAGTGTGTTGGCTAAAGCTTGTAATGCTGTTAAATATCAGCACTGAAGCTCTGAACCAATCAGAGTCATTCACAAGTCATCAAATGGAAACAAATGTCCCAATTTCTACAATAAAAATGGCAAATTAGGGAAAAGTGCTCAACTGGTCTGAGTCATATAGTGCCTATGGAATGTGAAGCATTCAGATTTGACCCAAGGAATTGGAGGATGTCTAGTTCCTTGGATCAAGAGCATGAGCACTCACCAGCATCAAGGCAAAATAATGCAAAATACTACACCATTTTAATATTGAAAGTGGTAAAATGTCACCTACAAACACTATTAACAACACCAACTTTCTTCTAAGCAGAATACATAAGAACAAGAACATAAGAACATAAGAATGTAGGAACACTGCAGAAGGCCTACTGGCCCATACGAGGCAGGTCCTTATCAAAACGGCATCTACCTAAAGCTACTCAAGAAATAACTCCCATACCCCTTGACACCAATCAAACCCAGCCCCTCCCACTCATATATTTGTCCAGTCTCTTCTTAAAGCTACCCAAGGTCCTAGCCTCTATCACCCCACTGGGAAGGCCGTTCCACGCATCTACAACTCTGTTAGAAAACCAGTACTTACCTATGTCCTTTCTAAATCTAAATTTATCCAACTTAAATCCATTATTCCTGGTTCTTACCTGGTTCGACACCCTCAGTACTTTATTAATGTCTCCCTTGTTTATGTAATAAAGTTGGTAGAATTACCGACAATATGTATAGTAAAAGGACACAAGTGCAACTAATGTGACATTTATTGTGGCAACGTTTCGCTCTCCAGGAGCTTTAACAAGCCATTACTACACAAGTATCAAAATTTTGAAGCAAATCAAAAAGTTTTCTAAAGGTATCTCATGGAAACCAGTTTCAGGAATGGTCTGTTTTAAACTGAGCAGAAGGCACCTGGTACTTAACCCTTTGAGGGTCGACAGGCCCTCTCCGAGACTCATTCTCAGGGTCGGCCAAATTTAAAAAAAAAAAAAAAAAAAAAATCTTATGAAAAGATAGAGAATCTTTTCCCGATCATAATGACACCAAAAATACGAAATTTGATGGAAAACTTACGGAATTATGCTCTCGCGAAGTTAGCGGTCTCGGCGATGTTTACGGATCGGCGATTTTGCCCACTTTGAGCCCCATTTTCAGCCAGTTCCACTGTACTAGTCGACAAAAAACATGAATATTTCGCTAGAACTCCATATTTTCTATTGAATGAGTGCAAGAAACCACCCATTTACCAATTTCAACTATCCAGTTCAGTGGTCAGAATTCAGCAATTTTGCCAATTTCACACAAATTTCAAAAGATGCCAATTTCCGAATAGGGTCCAGAACAAACAAGAAATACATTCCTGGCACTAAAATCACATTTCCTCTGTTCATTAGTCACGTCCCAAGGCCCCTCTTACATTCTTTTGCTTTCCACTTTGAATTTTTATTCTCACAAAAAATAGAAGATTTACTGTTATGCAGACTACTGCATTAGTGTAAAAAATGGTATGAATCATATTGGCACACTTGCAAAAGAATATTAGACTCACCAGTTGACGTGTATTGGATGCTTGGCATGATTTGTTTACTTTTGAACTTTGGTAAAAATCGAACATTTCTGCTACTTTGAGCTCAATTTCAAGGTACTTTTCATTGTAAAACCAGTCAAAGTCATCTCAATTTCTATGATATGCCTTCCATTCTATAAAATGAGACCAAGAAAACTAAAATACAACAATAAATACCATACGAAAATACAGTGCAAAGTCGCTGTTTTACTCCAAAAAAACGTTCAGTTTTTTTTTTCTCATTATGCACTGTGTGCTGCAGGATTTTTTTTATACCGTGCACACTGACCACATAGACCCATTCTTTCATATGGAGGCCTACCAGCTTTCTCCCACTAGATTTGAGGGCACAAGAATTTAGGCGTACTAGTACGTCAAAAACCCTGGGTCGTAAGCCGTACTAGTACGTCCGAAAAAATTCTCAAAGGGTTAACTACTGTTCCACACATCTCTACCTGGACAGCAAGAATCGTACATTCAAGGTTCTCTTCACTCTTGATAATTCCCATACTCATCCAGAAGCTCTGCTGGATGTGCATCCACAAATGAAAGTTGTGTTTGCCAGCAAATTCAACATCCTAAATACAGCCACTGGATTGTGGAATTATCAGAACATTCAAGTGTAACTACACACAAAAAGTTATGCAAAAACTTGTTGCAGCAAATGGATGCTGACTCTGAGCTTAGACTGCCAGACTTTTGGCATAAATTTAACACTGCCAATGCCATCAGCTACATTAGAAGTGCAGAGAACGACTTGCAACAATAAGTGTTAAACTGGGGAAAGTTATGGCTTAGTGTGGTGAATACTTTCACAGGTTTTCCTTCAGTCGAGAGCCAGGTGCAGGAAATTGTTCATCTGACTAGGAGATTACCAGGTGAGGGCTTGGAAGATATGCAGGAAGATATGAATGAACTATTAGATGATGATGATGATGAAAGAAATTAAGAGGATATGATGGCAGAACTCAGTGCCCAGATACAAGGGAAGCAGATAACAGAGGAAGATGAGAAAAAATCTGAAGAGAAACAGTTAACATTGCAACAGTTATGTGAGCAGCTCCATCTTGCTGCTAAACCAGCAGACTTTTTCACTTAAGAGGACCCTGACATATCTAGAAGTACTGCTCTGAAAGGGGGTCTAGAGTAGCTGATGATACTTTACTGTTTGCTGTATAAAGTACTGCAGGGTACAAAAAAAAAAAAAAACAAGAGATGCATTACAGGAGTATTCAGTACCCTATTATAATCATCAACATCAGTGCAAAAGCCTCAACTATCTATGCTGGGTGACAATCCCCAACCTTCCAACTCAGTCCAGTAGGGTCATACCATCCCTCTCTACACCTACAAAATCATTGACATGCACCACCAACCAGAATTTAAGGTAGGAAGTAATATTTATATGATCTTTGAAGCTATAAGTATTTTATTATATACAACACATCACTGCATATATATACAATTACATTATCATCATTTTTTAACAATTTAGAGACCTAAAAAATATTTTCCCAATATGTAACCCTATTTTCCCCATATGTTCTTCAGTTCAGTGTATGCATATCTTTGATTGCACAAAGTTTTCAGGAACATAACTGCCAAGTTATCTGATGGTCAACTGTATTTCGGTTGCTGCGTGATCGAAAAAAAGGTATCCCTGTATTCCACAACCCCACAATGCATGTAACTGTAGTAATGCAGTGTGACATCAATTGATAATGAAGTTGAATATTAGTGTTCAAAATTTGAAGAGAGTCAGAGGTGGCATTCACAAGTCATAAGGAAACTAATATCCAAATTTCCTCAATAAAAATGGTAAATTAGGATATGACAACTTAAATCTAAAATGAAATCTTTTGAAGTGACCAATATCCTTAAAAACACAAGCACATTACGCTAGAAGCCACTCAGAAGTTGCAATACAGTTGAGAATCCTTTATCCGAAATGCCCTAGGACTGGAAGTGTTTCAGATTTCAGATTTTTTTTTTATTTTGAAATATCTGTATATTTGCATCTATAAAATGAGACAGCTTGGGGATGGGACCCAAGTTTAAACACAGTACTGTACAGGTACTGTACCAAAAAAAACATGATAAGTGCTTACAAAAAGAAGATAAATTCCCCCAATTCTGATTGGCTAAGTTTTGGGGAAAAAAAAAAGCCTTTCATAAAATGAGCTAAATCGTGTTAAATTTTTGTGAAACAGCACTATAAACATGCTAAATTTACGAGAAACAGCACTAAAAAAAAAAAAGCTAAGACTACTAGTTACAAAAATAACATGCAATACTCTCACTCCAGTATACTGATTATTCTAGATCTGTCCCAATCAAGTATCTCTTCCTCAGTATGTGTAGCTGTTTCTTGTTGTTATCAGCCATGTCCTCTTTCTACTCACTGTCTCAGTGCATGCAAGTGGATGCATCTATGGCTAGAACTGCATATTGATTTGTGATGATTTTTTCATGCAGTTTAGAAATATTTCATGTTTAATTTTTTTAAGTTTATTGATTTTACTAATTAATAAGTAGTAGATTTACTGTTATGAAGGTAACTGCATTATTGTAATAGTAATTTTTAAAATAATGTCAGTGCAGTGGTGAGCATGTATCGGACCAGCCAGTTGGACATGTATTAACCCTTTGACTGTTTCCGACGTATAAATACGTCTTACGAGCCAATGTTTCTGACGTATTTATACGCATAAATTCTAGCAGCTTCAAATCAAGCAGGAGAAAGCTGGTAGGCCCACATGTGAGAGAATGGGTCTCCATGGTCAGTGTGCACCATATAAAAAAAATCGGGGAGCCAGTGGTGCATTGTGGGAATGCCATTTCAGTTGTCCTTTTTCAGCATGTCTAGCGGTAAGAAATATGTGATTCCCCAGCAAATCTGGGACTCTTCTCTTCCCAAGTGATGCTCTAACACAGATGGAAGTGTCAGTGAAGATCAATTTCATGATTTGGAGGAGTTTGAGACCAAAAGCAATGGAGGAGGAGGAGAGGGAGGAGGGGAGGAAGAGGATGAGGAGGAGGAGGAGGAGGAGGAGGAGGAGGAGGAGGAGGAGAAGAAGAGGAGGAGGAGGAGGAGGAGGAGGAGGAGGAAGAAGAAGATGTAATAATATTGTTCCCTTGAAGCAAGAAAAAAAAAAGTCCACCCCATGACAGTGACAAGATAAGGGGAGATAACATCTGATAAGAGCTGACTTTGATGAGTGTAAAGGAGGGTAATATTACATGACCATCGCCCTCCCTTTGTTTTTGCTGGTACACAAACATTTCTGTCTGTCTATTGTCTGTCTGTCAAGCTCCCTGTCTGTCCATCTAGCTCTCTGTCTCAGAGAGAGCCACAAGACTGTGTCATCACGTTTACTCACATCTTCAAGCAGAGTATAGCACTTTGTCTGGATTTCTTGGGTTATCCTAGGTAATTTACACTATGTATACTTGTATTTATGTGTACCTGTGAGACAGAGATAGGCAGACAGATAGAAAGAGACAGATTGAAAGATATAGAATGAGGGTGAAAGATAATTAGAATGGAGGAGGGGAAGCAGCATCCGACCCCATTGTTTTGACAGGCGGTAGGGGGAGACACTAATGAGATAATATGTCACTTTGACAGCTGCCGACTTCTGACTCAAAACAATTATAAGCCACACACTCGCACACAAGACAAGGAGGAGGATTAGAAGGAGAAGGAGGATTAGAAGGAGAAGGAGGAGGAGGAGGAGGATTAGAAGGAGGAGGAGGAGGAGGATTAGAAGGAGGAGGAGGAGGAGGAGGAGGAGGAGGAGGAGGAGGAGGAGGAGGAGGAGGAGGAGGAGGAGGAGGAGGAGGAGGAGGAGAAGGAGAAGGAGAAGGAGAAGGAGAAGGAGGAGGAGGAGGAGGAGAAGAAGGAGGAGGAGAAGGAGGAGGAGAAGGAGGAGGAGGAGAAGGAGAAGGAGGAGGAGGAGAAGGAGGAGGAGGAGAAGGAGGAGGAGGAGAAGAAGGAGGAGGAGGAGGATGATTGTTTGTTTGTTTTTGTAAACAAGTTTTGTAAACAATATATTGATAATTATGTTTGTGTGCTTATTGTGTTGTATACAACGAGTGTATATATATACATTGCACCTTACTTTGGTCTCATAGGCCACATAGGTTATGTGAAAAAATAAAATAGTGAAATAAACAAAAAACCTTCAATTACAAGTAAACTAAAGTTTACCGGGTGAGCGGCAGTCGCCGCTGTTGCCATACGCGGCTCATTTTCTGCAAACTTCACAGCTCTATATCTCGGTAAGTACCGATGGCAAAAATTTTTTTTTTGGACTAAAACACTCAGAAAAATAATCTTAACATTTTCATAAGAAAAAATAATTTTTTTTTTTTTGAATATTTGGCGACATAGAATGACAGTTTCAGAGAGGGGCCTGAAACAGTCAAAGGGTTAAATGAGTGACCTAATTAGTGTCCTCTGGAATACTGAGGAAAATATATTGTTTCTGTAAATCTGAGCCCAATTTCAAACTGCTTAGAGTCCTGAAACCAATCAAAATAATCCATATTTCTGTAATATATCTTCCATTCTTTCAAATGATACTAAGAAACTGAGAATAAAACCATAAAAACCATCCAAAAATAAACAGCAAAGTTGCTATTTTAAACCATACACAAGGCCACATTGTGTTTTTTCTATCATGCACTGCATGAGGCTGGATTTTTTTGATACAGTGCACAATCACCACACATACACCCATTCTCACATATCTACGCCAAAATTTACCACTCGACTTATCTGAGTGAGCTGAACTCATCACGTAGTACAAAGGCACTGACCCCAGAGCTCAAAGCCATAGTACTATGGCACAGACCCTGAAAGGCAAATTAGCCTACCGATACTACCCATAGTTCATACAACTCCATCACATGGTTTATCTTAGCCTACTGGTGCTAAGCACTAACGAATTTTTACATTTATGATTATATTTGTTAATTTATTCAAATAAATTCATTGTTGGGTCATATACAGGAGCTTAAATTACTTCTCTAGGCTTAGGTTGAGGCCTATGAGTAACATAACCTTCAGCTTCCAAGAAGCTGGGTAAATTTTCAAGACTTATTTTGGGAAAGAAAATAGTGTCTTCGATGCATTAAAATACAGTAATTTCTGCTGACAACAAACTGGTTCTAGTACAAATATGAGACTTGTGTCTGGGCTCAACAGACAGAGGATTGAGCCTCCAGCACGTCTTGTGCTGAATGATCCATTTGTGGTTCATCATGTCAACACTCAAAAAACTTTCGGATTTTGGAGGTTTTCAGATTTTGGAATTTTGAATAAATGATTCTGTACTGTATCAGGTTATCAGCACTGAAGGGTTGAAGCTAATGAAATGTGACTCTCAGAATTTATTAGGTGAAGAGCAGTATTTAAATTTTTTTCAGTTTCCAAAAAAAAAGCAAATTGGGACCAACATAGGTCAAAATCATTCAAACTTTTCTCCAAGTAAGACCAATCACCTTTAAAGACAAAGCAAGTTTTATGTAAACTTATTGTACATGTACAATTTTTAACAATGATCTCGAGGTGACACATTAAAAAAATTAAAATTACAAATTTCTACTTATGAACCACACAGGAGTTACAGTAGATATGTATAATTATGCCATGTATTTCAGGCAGACTAATCAAAGTTTACATACTACTAACATCTAGACCAAGCATAATATGGAAGACATTGAGTATCAGTGTAGCTTGTGAAAATCACTTAAAACCACTTTGAATTATTTTTGATCAAAAGAGACTTTCTCCAGTCATTTTACAGAAACCAATTTTATTCATAAAATTGGCACATGATAACTTATAGACCTAACATTAAGAAATTGTTTCCTTTGATGAAAACACATCAGCACCAAAAGTCTAAAGTTAACTAGAAGATATATTTTCCAGTTATTGCACAGAATCCAGCAAAATTTGTGCCTACAGAGCCTAAACCCTGAAACATTCCATCCATTTCATATGGTGAATCAACCACTGAAGGCTGATTCCATTTGCAATTGATATATCTTAATCAGAGGAAATTGCTAAACCTGTAGGGATCATATTACATCTGTGGAATGGCAAACATTCAAATTCGATCCAAGCAAGGGAAAGATAAGTCGAGGTTCTGGATCAAAAGCCCCTAACCAGCACTAAGGCCAATAATGCAATAAGAATGAAAGACATACTACTGAAATAGAGATGAAACGGAAGACATACTACTGAGATAGAGATAGAAATGGAAGTAGCTTGAAATCGGCCTCAAAGTAGCAGAAATATTCCTGAAGTCAGGGATGGGCTCCCCTACACTCCCAGGTCTGTTTTATGGGTTTTTCTAAGTCTAATTCAATTACTGGGATGCTGTAAACTGTAACCAATCATTCCTGGTTATATTTTATTATCCATGAAACAGAGGAAATTTTATTTTTTTGTGATGAATTGAAAATGGAAGGAAAGTGTAATATAGGAGAAGCCTGGGGGTGTGACTAATGAACAGAGGAAATGTTTTAGTGCCTGGTGTATATTTTGCTGTTTTTAAATTGGAATTTTTTTAATTTAGCATAAAACTGGACAAATTACCAACTTCTGTACATTTTATAGGGTAATTAATGAGTAATTTCTTATGCTAAATCAATAGAAAACAAGGCATAGTAGTGAAATAGCAAAGAATTTGGTCGTGGAATGGCTTAAAAGAGGACTCCAGTCAGCCAAATCACTGATGCATAAATTGCGCCCAGGCCGCTAACTTTGATCCTGCGTAATTCCATAAGTTTTCTATCAAATTTCATATTTTTGGTGTCATTACCTTCAGAAAAAGATTTTCTACCATTTCAAAAGAAAAACATTTAAAAAAAAAATGTGGACACTGATTACTTTCAATATTGGGGTCTGGACAGTGAAAGAGCTAATTTCAAGGCTTCTGACAGTGAAGGGGTTAAAAGTAGCAAAATGGCATCTACACATCCCATTAAATATACCAACTAGCATGAGCCTTGTGTTCAGGAAAACACATCAGTGATGAAAATTTGAAGCTGATCAGATTAGTCATTCTTCAGTTATGACACAGATTCCTACAGTTTTAATTTTTTTTTTTTTTACTATTTTACATCAACAACTCTGCCTGCATGCAAAGAAACTGAATAGGTACTTCCCTGCCCCTATTATGCATCAGTCATTAAATACTGAAGCAGCTCAGAAGAGGTAAACTGAAAGTTATTTTGAGTCTTATGAGAAAACTTCATACTATTTTACACATAAAATGGTCAAAGTGCACCCTCACACATTTGAATTTTACTCTCTGCCATCATCAAAACTTTTAAGCATCTTATTTAAACATTTGAATCTACATCACTGAGGATTTTGGAAGTTTTCCAAACCATGCCAGGAGGATGGGAACGTGTTCAATAACTTTGGTCATAGGGCATGTGAATATACCAACTGTTCCAAGAATTTAATCCTCATTCCTGTACACAGATGTTGAAAATTGGAAGCTGATTGGATGAGGCATTCTTCAGTTATGAGCAAAATAAAACTGAAAAGTTGAAAAAAAAAAATCAGTAAAACCTTTAAAGGCACCCCTTAAGGGATAAATAATAATAAAAATAATAAAAAATATTATTACTATCAACACCAATAAAGTGCAATATGTTGTTATTAATGTTATTATTTTCATAATTGGCTCCCTTTGATTGTTTTGTTATTTGTGTAACTACAGTGTAAACATTTATTCTACATATAAAAATAATTTCTACATACTATATATTTTTTTCAATCAAGGAATAATAGCTAGGTTTTCAAGTTCCATCAAAAACAAATACCAGCACCTCATATTATTGGACTAGCCTTCATAAACTGTTCCATGCTTTAAAGTATTGAAACATCATTAATGCTGTCTATGTTGTGATGTCTCTTCATGTGCCTATTAATATTACTCTTTTGTCTAGAAACATAAGAACAAAACATACATGCTAGAGGTTTCTCCCCAGTATGACACTGTATGTGGGAAATCAGCGAGGCTTTGCGCGTAGTCCGAACTGGGCAGTAGGGACAAAGAAACGGCTTCTCTCCTGTATGAGTACGAACATGTCTTATCAAAGAAGTGGAAACATTAGTTGTGTATTCACAGTAGGGACAAAGATGTTTCTTGCCTTCTGTAGTGAGGTTCCTCAGGGCTCCTAAGACTTCTCTCCTCACAGTTTCATCACCAGTATCTTCTCTCACCTGTTGGGGATGGCTATCTTACTTAAAGGTACATCACTAATATGAGCACAAAATAAGTATCACTCCCAACAGCTTCTGCTACCTGAAGGATTACAGCCATACTTCTCCCTTAATATAAGCTGCAGACTTAATGCTATGGGTCTATAGGCTTGCATGGTGACTGGAGGCTTGCAAAGGGTGTACAAGAGAATATAAACATATGACTTACAGAACAATAAGTGATCTAACAGTCTATTATTGGTGTTATTGAAGGTTATAGTGACAGGCTACTCTTCCTATGAGCAGTTCATGGAACCCATCACAGAAAGTTCTTTATAATGTACTTCAAAATGTTAAGATTATTTTTGTAGGTATCCAAATGTTTTAATCCACCAGACCTTGTTTCAGTCATTGGTAGTATACCAGTTAAGATGCTAAAAAAAAATCCAAAATAGTGGGCACTCTCTCAAAAATATGTAACCATGTTCCCAAAACATCCCTGCTCACTTTGTACTACAGTGGTACCCAGAGTTTCGGCCATAATTCATTCCAGAAGGTTGTTCAAGTGCCATTACCAAACGAATTTGTTCCCATAAGGAATAATGTAAATCAGATTAATCCATTTCAGACCCCCAAAAATACACTTACAAAAGCACTTACAATAATACACTTATACAATTGTTCAAGTTGGGAGCTGTACGAAACTCGGGGTACCACTGTATGCTGTAATCACCTATGGTATCTGTGCATGGGGATCAACAACAGCTAGTCACTCTAAACCTGTTGTTACTCAGCAAGAGTCAGTTCTCAATAATCAACTATTTGGGCTCCAAGCAATACATACCCGTCTTACTCAAAGAGTTTATTGAGGTGGTTTGGGCATTTAGAGTTGGAGCAAAATAGGATGACTTGGAGGGTGTATAATTCTGTAGGGAAGTGTCCTAGGAAATGGGTAAAGGAGGCTCTGTATGCAAGGGGTTTGGACATCCAACAAGCATCTGTGAGAGTTGTAGAGGAAAGTAATTTTTATGACTGAAATTTGTGAAGGGATTCAGGGACACCAGTTAGCCAGACTTGAGTCCTGGATGTGGTAGTACAGTGTCTGCATTCTGAAGAAGGGGTGGGGATACTGCAGCCTGGAGGGGCATGTGAGCTGCAATCTCAATGTGCCTCTGGCAAAACAGTCATGTACTGAGTGATGGTAAAGTGTTTCTTCTTTTATGAACCACCCTACCTCAAGAGATGGCTGATGTTAAAAAAAAATAATCATGCTATCTACTATGCACATTATGTTTACAGGACTTTCAACCCAATTATTAACCCAGAGCTTTAATTTTGTCTGGAGAGCTGCAACAGAACACATGGACACAACACAAGGAAAAAGTATCTGACATTCCATGTGTATATCTCAACCTGTTCAAAAATTCCATGCAAAACAAAAGCCTAAAATCATGGAGCTCACTGTCTGAAAATACCAAAAGTTCTGTTCCTTATCTGCCAACATCTTTACTAATATTGCTTAAAAGCACCTGTTAAATCTAACATAAATATAATACAGGAAGGCCCTGTGTATTTGGCACCCTCTTTTTGGTGTTCCACAATTTTGCTGGCTTTCAATTGAGCCATTATTCATTATGTTCTGTGCTTTTACCGCTTTTCCGGTGTTTTTGTACAACAGTTGCATAAGGGAAGGGCAACCGTTACCATATTTTAGGGCATGTACTGTATGTACTGTGTATTTATTTTACTTTTTTATCAGTTTTTTGAGCATTTAATATATAATAGCATAAACATGTTATCAGACATTTTAGATGCATTTGATACTGAAAAAATGCTCTTTTCCACAAATGGCGATTTTCACTTATACAGGGTTGGGAGCCTAAGAGCTGTACAGTTGGGGCCCTCCTGGACCTATTAACTACAAATTGTCATGCTGTGATTTCACCACCTGTTCAATCACTCCATAAATGCAGATCATCCTGAACCAATGAAAATAATATGTAATTCTTTTGTAAATTACCATATGTCATTTGCAGCATGTCTTATTGCACTTGTGATTCTAGAAAACTACACAAGTAGTCTTAAATAATATGCCAGGGCTATACTGTAGTATGCAGCAAGCTACAAATTTGTGCAACTATAAAGCTTCTTATTTGTACTTTATGTTGTAATTTGTTTACTGTAATTTTTACCACTGAATATATCATTGCTTAGTTAATCTTAATTTTAAGCCTGCCCACAATGCTCTGCATACAAGGGGCTTTTGGCATGTACACTCAACCACCGTATTTCTTTTGTACAACTATGTATCATGTCCAGATAATAAATAAATAATAAATAAAATGCTTTCCATAATTAGTGGCTTACTTTTGTTCCTACTTTTGTATTATATTTTGTTTCAACTTATCTATATCTACTGTAATTTTTGTGTGGCTCATGAGAAATAAAAAAATTTAACTTTAATTACAGTGGACCCTTGGTTTTCCAGAGTCTCAGTTTTCGTGAATTTTGATTATCGGCAACTTTTTTCATCAGAATATAGCCTTGGTTTTCCTGATTTCCCTTGGATTTCGACAGAAATGTCCCAGTGGTCACGCGCACAAATGCATTCAGAGTCAGTCTGGCATTGTTTCTCGGCAAGTGAGCATCACCCCCTCCCCCCACGCTCATATGAAACATTTCGTAATAATCCATTGTTTTTGTGCTTGCAACTACTAAATAAGCCACCATGGGCCAAAAGAAAGCTCCTAGTGCCAGCCATTTGGTAAAGAAGGTGAGAAATGCGATAGACTTAAAGAAGGAAATCATATAAAAACATGAAAGTGGTGTACGTGTGGCCAAGCTTGCCAGGATGTCCAAGAGACATGTTGTGGAATGTAATGTGGCTTGGGGAATTCCATGGGGTTGGATGTGTGTGGCAAGGACGTGGAAGAGTGGAGGACCACAGTGAAGAGCTAACCACTAAAGAGTTGCAAGATCTTCATCTGCAACAGCAACAGAGCACAGCTGAGGAAATTGCTTCATAGGAGGAGGAAGAGAGAGGGAAGAAGGTGCCTTCTTCAAAAGATTAAGGACATTTGTGCAAAGTGGAGTGAGGTGCAAACATTTGTGGAGGAACATCACCCTAACAAAGCTGTTGCAGGCCGTGTCTGCGACACATTCAATGACAATGTTTTGTCCCATTTTAGGCACCAGAAACAGAGCTCTCTGGACACCAGAAACAGAGCTCTCTGGAACAATTTTTTGAGCAACAGGGATCCAGTGACTCTCAAGCTGGTCCTAGTGCCAAAAAAACAAAGTAGGGAAGTAACCCCGGATAAGGACTCGGTATGGAAGGGGATTCCCCTTCCAAGAAATAGCAACTTCTCCTCCCTCTTGGTGTAGATCCCCAGGTGCAAATACCATAGGTAAGGATAGATTAGAGAATACAACAATGTGAATAGTGTTGTTAGAGATATACAGTAATGTATCTTAGAGAGGATGCCTACTATTCTGGAGACTTTCTTGGTTATGTGTTGAATCTGGGTATTAAACTGCAAGTTGTAGTCAAGGTGTAGGCCTAAGGATTTACCCTTGGTGTATCTTACAATGGGAGAATCTTTGAGCATTACGTTTAGTTGGATATTTGAACCTCTGTTTCCAAACATCATGTAGTTGGTTTTATCAATAAGGGTGAGTTTGAGATATTTTTAGGAGCTCATCATTAACAGTGTCGCTGAGAGAAGTCATATTTGAGTGGGAGATGACAAAAATTTTGTCATCTGCAAACAGAACAGGTTCAAGAGGACAAAATACATTAAGGAGATAACTGATGTATATAAGATAGAGCAAAGGGCCAAGAATACTGCCTTGAGGCACTCTTACACTGACAGACTGAATTGACAAGGTTATGCCATTTGTGGAGACATACTGGTGTCAATTACTAAGATAAGACTTTAGGTATGCAAGGGTATGACCTCAGACCCCATAATGTTCTAGTTATAGGTGCAGGATATTGTGGTCCACTGTATCAAAAGCTTTCCACAGGTCTATGAAGAAGCCCAGAGGAAATTCATTATTTTCAAGAGCTGCATAAAGTAGTTCAAGCATTGTTATAATTGCAGTAGTTACATTTTTTAAACCTAAAACCAAACTGGCAGGGGTTGAATATATTGTGAGATACTAAAGAATAAACTTGCTTATGAATTATCTTTTTGAAGATTTTAGATAATAATGGCGAGTTTGATATTGTCCTATAGGACTGGGGTAACCCTTGCTAGCACCCTTAACCCTTTGGCTGTTTATATCTATATATATGTCTTACGTGCCACTGTTTCTGACATATTTATACACGTAAATTCTAGCGGCTTCAAATCAAGCAGGAGAAAGCGGGAAGGCCCACATGTGAGAGAATGGGTCTGTATGGTCAGTGTGCACCACATAAAAATCCTGCAGCACGCAGTGCGTAATGAGAAAAAAAAAACGACCGTTTTTTTGGATTAAAACGCCGACTTTGAGGTGTATTTTCATATAGTATTAATCGTTGTATTCTCGTTTTCATGGTCTCGGGTGACAAAATGGAAAACATATTACAGAAATAGAGATGATTTTCATTACTTTCACAATGAAAACGACCTTGAAATTGAGCACAAAGTAGCAGAAATGTTCAATTTTTACCAATGTTCAGGAGTAAGCAAATTACACCACATGTCCGATACACGTCAACTGGGGAGTCTAATATTCTTTTACTAGTGCACTGATATTATTTATACCATCTTTACCATAATGCATTAGTCTGCATAACAGTAAATTTTGTATTTTTTTGTATTACCTGGAGTTTACCTGGAGAGAGTTCCGGGGGTCAACGCCCCCGCGGCCCGGTCTGTGACCAGGCCTCCTGGTGGATCAGAGCCTGATCAACCAGGCTGTTGCTGCTGGCTGCACGCAAACCAACATACGAGCCACAGCCCGGCTGATCCGGAACTGACTTTAGGTGCTTGTCCAGTGCCAGCTTGAAGACTGCCAGGGGTCTGTTGGTAATCCCCCTTATGTGTGCTGGGAGGCAGTTGAACAGTCTCGGGCCCCTGACACTTATTGTATGGTCTCTTAACGTGCTAGTGACACCCCTGCTTTTCATTGGGGGGATGGTGCATCGTCTGCCAAGTCTTTTGCTTTCGTAGTGGGTGATTTTCGTGTGCAAGTTCGGTACTAGTCCCTCTAGGATTTTCCAGGTGTATATAATCATGTATCTCTCCCTCCTGCGTTCCAGGGAATACAGGTTTAGGAACCTCAAGCGCTCCCAATAATTGAGGTGTTTTATCTCCGTTATGCGCGCCGTGAAAGTTCTCTGTACATTTTCTAGGTCGGCAATTTCACCTGCCTTGAAAGGTGCTGTTAGTGTGCAGCAATATTCCAGCCTAGATAGAACAAGTGACCTGAAGAGTGTCATCATGGGCTTGGCCTCCCTAGTTTTGAAGGTTCTCATTATCCATCCTGTCATTTTTCTAGCAGATGCGATTGATACAATGTTATGGTCCTTGAAGGTGAGATCCTCCGACATGATCACTCCCAGGTCTTTGACGTTGGTGTTTCGCTCTATTTTGTGGCCAGAATTTGTTTTGTACTCTGATGAAGATTTAATTTCCTCATGTTTACCATATCTGAGTAATTGAAATTTCTCATCGTTGAACTTCATATTGTTTTCTGCAGCCCACTGAAAGATTTGGTTGATGTCTGCCTGGAGCTTTGCAGTGTCTGCAATGGAAGACACTGTCATGCAGATTCGGGTGTCATCTGCAAAGGAAGACACGGTGCTGTGGCTGACATCCTTGTCTATGTCGGATATAAGGATGAGGAACAAGATGGGAGCGAGTACTGTGCCTTGTGGAACAGAGCTTTTCACCGTAGCTGCCTCGGACTTTACTCTGTTGACGACTACTCTCTGTGTTCTGTTAGTGAGGAAATTAAAGATCCATCGACCGACTTTTCCTGTTATTCCTTTAGCACGCATTTTGTGCGCTATTACGCCATGGTCACACTTGTCGAAGGCTTTTGCAAAGTCTGTATATATTACATCTGCATTCTTTTTGTCTTCTAGTGCATTTAGGACCTTGTCGTAGTGGTCCAATAGTTGAGACAGACAGGAGCGACCTGTTCTAAACCCATGTTGCCCTGGGTTGTGTAACTGATGGGTTTCTAGATGCGTGGTGATCTTGCTTCTTAGGACCCTTTCAAAGATTTTTATGATATGGGATGTTAGTGCTATTGGTCTGTAGTTCTTTGCTGTTGCTTTACTGCCCCCTTTGTGGAGTGGGGCTATGTCTGTTGTTTTTAGTAACTGTGGGACGACCCCCGTGTCCATGCTCCCTCTCCATAGGATGGAAAAGGCTCGTGATAGGGGCTTCTTGCAGTTCTTGATGAACACAGAGTTCCATGAGTCTGGCCCTGGGGCAGAGTGCATGGGCATGTCATTTATCGCCTGTTCGAAGTCATTTGGCGTCAGGATAACATCGGATAGGCTTGTGTTAATCAAATTTTGTGGCTCTCTCATAAAAAATTCATTTTGATCTTCGACTCTCAGTCTGGTTAGCGGCTTGCTAAAAACTGAGTCATATTGGGACTTGAGTAGCTCACTCATTTCCTTGTTGTCATCTGTGTAGGACCCATCTTGTTTAAGTAGGGGCCCAATACTGGACGTTGTTCTCGATTTTGATTTGGCATAGGAGAAGAAATACTTTGGGTTTCTTTCGATTTCATTTATGGCTTTTAGTTCTTCCCGCGATTCCTGACTCCTAAAGGATTCTTTTAGCTTAAGTTCGATGCTTGCTATTTCTCTGACCAGTGTCTCCCTACGCATTTCAGATATATTGACCTCTTTTAGCCGCTCTGTTATTCTTTTCCGTCGCCTGTAAAGGGAGCGCCTGTCTCTTTCTGTTTTACATCTACTCCTCCTTTTTCTTAGAGGAATAAGCCTTGTGCATACATCGAGTGCTACCGAGTTAATCTGTTCTAGGCATAAGTTGGGGTCTGTGTTGCTTAGTATATCTTCCCAGCTTATATCGGTTAGGACTTGGTTTACTTGGTCCCACTTTATGTTTTTGTTATTGAAGTTGAATTTGGTGAATGCTCCCTCGTGACTAATCTCCTTATGTCGGTCTGGGGCTCCGCGCATACATGACTGAACCTCAATTATGTTGTGATCTGAGTATATTGTTTTTGATATGGTGATATTTCTTATCAGATCATCATTGTTAGTGAAGATGAGGTCTAGTGTATTCTCCAGTCTAGTAGGCTCTATTATTTGCTGGTTTAAATTGAATTTTGTGCAGAGATTTAAAAGCTCGCGTGAGTGTGAGTTTTCATCAGAGCTGCCTCCTGGTGTTATTACTGCAACAATATTATTTGCTATATTCCTCCATTTTAGGTGCCTTAAGTTGAAATCCCCCAGGAGCAAGATGTTGGGTGCAGGAGCTGGAAGGTTTTCCAGACAGTGGTCAATTTTTAACAGCTGTTCCTGGAATTGCTGGGATGTTGCATCCGGAGGCTTGTAGACTATCACAATGACTAGGTTTTGGTTCTCGACCTTTACTGCTAAAACTTCCACTACATCATTTGAGGCATTTAGCAGTTCTGTGCAAACAAGTGACTCTGCAATGTACAGGCCAACCCCCCCCTTTTGCCTGTTCACTCTGTCACATCTGTATAGGTTGTAACCTATAGAAAATAGAAAGCAATAGTAATATAAGAGGGGCCTCGAGATGTGACTAATGAACAGAGGACATGTTATTTTAGTGCCAAGAATGTCTACATCGTTTATTCTGGACCTTATTTTGAAATTGGCATCTTTTTTAATGTGTGTGAAATTGGCCAAATTGCCAATTTCTGACCACTTTATTGGGTAGTTCAAATCAGTAAATGGGCGGTTTCTTGTACTCAACTGATAGAAAAAATGGAGTTCTAAAGAAATATCTATGAGTTTGGTCAACTGGAACAATGGAATTGGCCAAAAACAGGGCTCAAAGTCGGCGAAATTGCCAATGCTTATATGTCGTCGAGACCGCTAACTTCGCGGGAGCGTAATTCCATGAGCTTTTGACCAATTTTCGTACTTTTGGTGTCATTACCATCGGGAAAAGATTCTCTATCATTTCATAAGAAGAAATAATTTTTTTTTTCCAAAACTTTTGTGACATAGAATGACAGTTTGAGAAACGGGCTTGCGACAGTCAAAGGGTTAAACATTGCTGGGAAAGTTGTAGATTCTGATAATTTGTTGAACAAAGTTGCACTAGTAGATGACAGCACATGAACGGCTTTTTTCGTACATTAATGACATAAAATTAGTTAGGCTTTCTGTTTTGTTTTTCAGTGAATTTATTGTAAGTGTAACCTCAGTAGGTGGAGCTAATTAAGAGTGAATTTTGAAAATTTTCAGTAGGGTAGTCACTCGCCTGAGCATTTGAAGATGGCATTTTGCTAGCTAGTCTTGATCTTATAGTAGAGAAAAATTATTGTAATATTTATAAAGCGGCACTAAACCCATGGGGTCATAGAATGCCCAAAAATTTAGGGAAGGGTAGCTCCACTTGCTTGGACCAAAAACCCTTCACAAATAGGGATTTATTAGTGATTAAGTGGCATAAATATGGTTTGCATTGGACATGACTGGCTTTGCGCATCCTAAGCCTACCTAAGCACAACTCCAGGCAGAACCAAGAGACCAGCCATGAACTGTGCATAGGCTGTACTCAGCATGACATAACACTGGGAGCTGTGTCTGGCTATAACACAGCTCAGTACACCACATTCTGCACCCAGCTCCATGAATACTCTCGATACAGTCACCAAAAATACGTACACGAATGAACAATTAACAATCAAACAAAATCGGTAGTTTAAAATGCTTGACAAATTTTCAATAACTGAAGAGTAAGAGTAACTTTACAGCCACGTTGATAGGTATCCTGCTGACTCATATAGCTATTATTGACATATAGGAGCTTTATTAGCAAATGTTATGCTACTCTATGCTTTATTCATCTAGTGAGTGTAATAAAGTTGGTAGAATTACCGACAATATGTAAGTAAAAGGACACAAGTGCAACTAATGTGACATTTATTGTGGCAACGTTTCGCTCTCCAGGAGCGAATAAAGCTCCTGGAGAGCGAAACGTTGCCACAATAAATGTCACATTAGTTGCACTTGTGTCCTTTTACTTTACATCTAGTGAGTGGATGGGCATATTTCTTGCTACTTTGGGTCAACTTGCATGACAGTTAGTGCACAGATACCATGATATAGACATCATGTAGGTAGATGCCAGGTATTAGAACACTTGTAGACTTGGGTTGCAGGAAACAGTAAAAACGACAGAATTTCTATATGGATATATTAACCCTTTCAGGGTCCAGAGGCTAAATCTCAAAGGGTGCACCAGGGTCCAAGAATGTTTGAAAAAAAGAAAAAAAAATTATTTTTTCTTACAGAATTAAAGATAATAATTTTCTGTACATAATAAAACAAAACAAAAAAAAATTTCAATCAGTAGTTACTGAGATATAGAGGCATGAAGTTGACCCTCAATGATCTGGTGGCGGCAACATCCACGACTTCTGTCAAGTCTCATTATTTTATTTTAGGGCAGAGCAGGCCAAGGAAAGCTGGCAGGCCAGGACAGGCAGACCACAGCAGGCAAGGCAGGCAGGACAAGGCAGAGCAGGCAAGCACTGCAGCCAAGGAAGGCCAGGGCAAGTAGACTAAGGCAGGGCAAAGCAAGCAAGCAGGCAGGGCAGGGGAGGCCAGAGTAAACAAAGCAGAGAAGAGCAAGCAGGAAGAGAAGAGAAGAGAAGAGAAGAGAAGAGAAGAGAAGGCAGGGCAGGGCAGGGCAGGGCAGGGCAGGGCAGGGCAGGGCAGGGCAGGGCAGGGCTAGGCAGGGCAGGGAAGGGTAGGCAAAGCAAAGGGCAAAACAGAGCTGGAAAGAATAATGCAGCCAGGGAGGGAAGCACGGAATGCCCAAAACAAGGCAAAAACCACATTCAGTATCAGGTACTTCCTTAACCCCTTAACTGTCCAAAATAGATCTGCGTTCTTAAAGCTAGCACTCCAAACGTAGACCAACATTTTATTTTTCCTGCCTCTAAATTTGCCACAATTTTCCTGAGATGCCTGGTCAGTATAGAATAGGTCTTAACACTCAGTGTGTGCAGTATTAAAAAAAACCTGGGACCACTTAGTACCTTGTGTGAACACCAGATACACATTAACCCTTTGACTGTCGCGGCTGTATATATACGTCTTACGAGGTACTGTGTTTGACGTATATATACTCATAAATTCTAGCGGCTTCGTGGTCTATTTTCGTACAGTATCTATGGTTGTATTCTCGTTTTCTTGGACTCATTTGATAGAATGGAAAACATATTATAGAAATAGAGGTGATTTTGATTGATTTTACTATAAAAAGAACCTAGAAATGGAGCTCAAAGTAGGGGAAATGTTTGATTTTTGCCAATGTTCAAAAGTAAACAAATGATGCCATTGTCCAATAAATGTCCAACTAGCCATTCTAATATGCAGTCATGAATGGGTTGATGTTATTTATACAATTATTACAGTATTGCAGTAGTCTGCATAATAGTAAGTCTTCTATTTTTTGTTTGAATAAAAATTCAAAATAGAAAGCAAGAGTAATATCAGACGGGCCTGGAGACGTGACTGATGAACAAAGAAAATGTTATTTTAGAGCCAGGAATGTCTGCATTGTTTATTCTGGATCTTATTTTGAAATTGTCATATTTTTAGTTTTCGTGAAATTGGCCAAATTGCAAATTTCTGACCACATTATTAGGTAGTTGAAATCGGTAAATGGGCAGTTTCTTGTACTCAATCGATAGAAAAAATGGAGTTCTAAAGAAATAGCTATGAGTTTGGGTGACTGGAACAACGGAATTAGCCGAAAATAGGGCTCAAAGTGGGCGAAATCGCCGATTTGTAAACAGCACCAAGGTCGCTAACTTCGCGAGAGCATAATTCCGTCAGTTTTCCATCAAATTTCGATTTTTTGGTGTCATTACAATCGGGAAAAGATTCTCTATCATTTCATAAGAAAAAATAATTTTTTTTTTTTAAATTTTGTGACACCTCAGGATTGGGGGTTGCAACAGTCAAGGGGTTAAAATCACCAAGAGTGTCCCTCTAGTTTTAATGCCACAGTAATAATACTAATACGTAATAATAATCACTCCTAGGCACATTAAATGTCTTATTTTACATTAATACAAACTTTTTCATTAATCCATCTATATTTTCTTCAAAATTATATAAGAAACATGTTACACAGCATATAAACATGCTATGTTTATAATGATATGGAGGTGTGATAGCCGGGCGGAGGGAAAACATTACGTTCTCTGGTCCAACACCAGAGAAAATGTATGAATCTGCGTTTGGCCCAGTTACTCCCCTTCACATTCTGCTTTTGTTTACAATTCTCGGCATGAATTATCATCATTACTTCTTCCTTCGTTTATGATGGTATCTAAAGGTAGTTGTTAGAAACGATTAAACTCAGTGAATAAGGTGCGTATGTTGAAGGTAATAATATGGCTCTGGGTCACATTAACCCTTTCAGGGTTTCGGCCGTACTAGTACGACTTACGCCACAGGGTTTTTGACGTACTAGTACGCCTAAATTCTAGCGCCCTCAAATCTAGTGAGAGAAAGCTGGTAGGCCTACATATGAAAGAATGAGTCTTGTGGTCAGTGTGCGCAGTATAAAAAAATCCTGCAGCACACAGTGCGTAATGAGAAAAAAACTCCAAAAACTCGGACCGTGTTTTTGGATTAAAACAACGACTTTGCTCTGTATTTTCGTATGGTATTTATTGTTGTATTCTAGTTTTCCTGGTCTCATTTTATAAAATGGAAGACATATTATAGAAATTGAGATGATTTTGACTGGTTTTACAATGAAAAGTACCTTGAAATTGAGCTCAAAGTAGCAGAAATGTTCGATTTTTACCAAAGTTCAAAAGTAAACAAATCATGCCAAGCATCTAATACACATCAACTGGTGAGTCTAATATTCTTTCACAAGTGCGTTGATGTTATTTATACCATTTCTACACTAATGCAGTAGTCTGCATAACAGTAAATCTATTTTTTGTAAGAATAAAAATTCAAAGTGGAAAGCCAAAGAAATATAAGAGGGGCCTAGGGATGTGACTAACGAACAGAGAACTTGTAATTTTAGTGCCAGGAATGTCTTTCTTGTTTATTCTGGACCCTATTTGGAAATTGGCATCTTTTGAAATTTGTGTGAAATTGGCAAAATTGATTAATTCTGACCACTTTACTGGATAGTTGAAATCGGTAAATGGGTGGTTTCTTGTACTCATTCAATAGCAAAAATGGAGTTCTAGCGAAATAGTTGTGATTTTTGTCGATTAGTACACTGGAATTGGCCGAAAACTGGACTCAAAGTGGGCAAAATCGCCGATGCATAAACATCATCGAGACCGCCAACTTTGCAAGAGCATAATTCCGTAAGTTTTCCATCAAATTTCATACTTTTGGTGTCCTTATGATCGGGAAAAGATTCTCTATCTTTTCACAACTCGTTTACCGATGACTCGACTTACGACGGGCTCTCTGACCAGTATGCATACCAAAATAATGTACAGTATATTAAAACTGATTTCCTCTACAGTGGACCCTCGACCAACGATGGCATCGATTAATGATAAATCTGACTAGCGATACATTTTATCGCAAAAACTTTGCCTCAACTAACGCTAAAAAACCCGACCAACGCTATTCATTCCATTCGAGACGCGTCCACTTTGGCCTGAGCGCGCCTCACTTGTCCCATGGGTGCCAGTGTTTACAAGCCAGTCAGCCACCGCGGTCGCTTCCAAACATACAATTGGAACATTTCATATTATCACAGCCTTTGTAGTGATTGCACCTGCAAAATAAGTCACCATGGGCCCCAAGAAAGCTTCTAGTGCCAACCCTACAGCAAAAAGGGTGAGAATTACTATGGAGATAAAGAAAGAGATCATTGCTACGTATGAAAGTGGAGTGCGTGTCTCCGAGCTGGTCAGGTTGTATAGTAAACCCCAATCAACCATCGCTACTATTGTGGGCAAGAAAACGGCAATCAAGGAAGCTGTTCTTGCCAAAGGTGCAACTATGTTTTCGAAACTGAGATCGCAAGTGATAGAAGATGTTGAGAGACTCTTATTGGTGTGGATAAATGAAAAACAGATAGCAGGAGATAGCATCTCTCAAGCGATCATATGTGAAAAGGCTAGGAAGTTGCATGACGATTTAATTAAAAAAATGCCAGCAACTTGTGGTGATGTGAGTGAATTTAAGGCCAGCAAAGGTTGGTTTGAGAGATTTAAGAAGCGTAGTGGCATTCATAGTGTGATAAGGCATGGTGAGGCTGCCAGTTCGGACCACAAAGCGGCTGAAAAATGTGTGCAGGAATTCAAGGAGTACATAGACAGTGAAGGACTGAAACCTAAACAAGTGTTTGTGACGAAACAGGCCTGTTTTGGAAGAAAATGCCAAGCAGGACCTACATTACTCAGGAGGAAAAGGCACTCCCAGGACATAAGCCTATGAAAGACAGGCTTACTCTGTTGATGTGTGCCAATGCTAGTGGTGATTGCAGAGTGAAGCCTTTATTGGTGTATCACTCTGAAACTCCCAGAGTGTTCAGGAAAAACAATGTCCTCAAGGCTAATTTGTGTGTGCTGTGGAGGGCAAACAGTAAGGCATGGGTCACCAGGGATTTTTCCTATGACTGGTTACACCATGCATTTGCCCCCACTGAAAAATTACCTAATTGAAAAGAAATTAGACCTTAAGTGCCTCCTGGTATTGACAATGCTCCTGGTCATCCTTCAGACTTGGCAGAGCGACTTTCTAGGGACATGAGCTTCATTAAGGTGAAGTTTTTGCCTCCTAATACCACTCCTCTCCTGCAGCCCATAGACCAGCAGGTCATTTCCAACTTCAAGAAACTGTACACAAAAGCTATGTTTGAAAGGTGCTTTGTAGTGACCTCAGAAACTCAATTGATTCTAAACGAGTTTTGGAGAGATCACTTTAATATCCTCAATTGTGTAAACATTATAGGTAAGGCTTGGGAGGAAGTGACTAAGAGGACCTTGAACTCTGCTTGGAAAAAACTGTGGCCAGAATGTGTAGACAAAAGGGATTTTGAAGGGTTTGAGGCTAACCCTGAGAATCCTATGCCAGTTGAGGAATCCACTGTGGCATTGGGGAAGTCCTTGGGGTTGGAGGTTAGTGGGGAGGATGTGGAAGAGTTGGTGGAGGAGGACAATGAAGAACTAACCACTGATGAGCTGCTAGATCATCTCCATCAGCATGAGGCCACACCTGAGGAAACTGCTTCGGAGGAGGGGATAGAGAAATTGAAGAAGTTGCCTACTTCTAAAATTAAGGAAATCTGTGCAATGTGGCTTTCTTCAATAAAGGTAAGTGTCATGTAACTGTGCATGTCTTCTTCAGTTTTTGTGTATTAAAATTAATATTTCATGTGGTAAAATTTTTTTTTTCAATACTCTGGGGTGTCAGGAATGGATTAATTTGATTTCCATTATTTCTTATGGGGAAAATTAACTCGACTAACAATAATTTCGATTAACGATGAACTCTCAGGAACGGATTAATATCGCTGGTCGAGGGTCCACTGTATTCTGTTTATTACGATATATAGTGCTCTACTGTATAAACATTTAAAAATACATATACCAGAAATGTTATAAATGGTGCAAAGGTAACATTAAAATAATATCAAAGATGACTGCCAAAAACCCACTACCATCATAGTACGCTCCTCACTTAGCGACAAATTCGTTTACCAACGAGGTCTTAGGAACATAACTCCGTCATTAAGTGAGGAGAGGCTGTACACATATTTTAAGGTACACAAATAACACGGTATTGTGCCTTTTTTGTTATTTTAAGGTAAATAATGAGTGTACTGCATGTGTATTTTATCTCTCTGTGCTGCTTTAAATATCGTACAGTGGACCCTCCTTTCTCATTGGGCTCTGTTTTCGCTCATTTCCGTTACTGCCAACTTTTTCCTTAAAATTGACTCCGTTTTCATTGCTTTCCTCTGTTCTCATCGGTGGTACTGTAAAAATATTGGCTCCGTTTCCGTGCTTTCCTCCATTCTCGTCGTTGGTACAGTACATGTCCGAATGTGCCGCGCACATGACCTCCCCTACACACATTCTGAGGAGGCAGTGTCACTTTGTTTCTCGGTGAGTGAAGATTATCCTGTGAGGCCATAGGAAATATTTTGTAATAATTCATTGTTTTTTGCACTTGTTTATTCTGTGTGACTGCTAAATAAGCCACCATGGGTCCAAAGGAAGCTGCTAGTGCCAGCACGTTGATAAAGAAGTTGAGAAACATGATAGAATTCAAGAAAAAATTTGTAGCAAAGCACCAAAGTGGAAGAGGAAGAAAGAGGGGAGAATGTGCTTTCTTCAGTGATTCTACCATATGTACGATATTAAAGCAGCAGGAGTTGATACAGGTTATAGTGCCAGTCAGAGATAGAGTGTAGCATTAACAGTGTAGCAAGTAAGTTATGCAATTAAGCGATAAAAAAAGGACGACACGAAACTGACTCTTCCAATGTTATTGGAGGTATACAGGGCCACTGACAAATATACGCTGCCCTGCCTATCTTCCACCACCCTAAACCAATGCCAGCATCTCCAAGGTACAGTAAGTGTAAATATTTCTTATTTATAAAGTGTAAATATTTCTTAATTATAAATTATGTACATTGTTTGTATGAATAGTGTTGGTGGCTTCTGCTGCCGCCTCCACTACCATTAATACGTATGGCTTCTCTCAGTGGCCCTTATGAACCCAACACCACCACCACCACTTTCTCCTCACATACATAATGGATGTATTTTATTCATTCTAGAGTATATATCATGTTTCTGTGCTATTAATATTATTTATTATATCATATTAGATGAATTGTGAGAGATAAATAAGCTGTGGAATATAGTTCTTCTCTATAAATGTATTTTTCGCTTATACTTTTGGATGTCTGAAACGGATTAATTGGATTTACATTATTTCTTGTGGGGAAAATGGTTTCAATTTTAGTCGGTTTCACATTTCATCAGACTCTCGGAAACGAATTAAAATCGAAAAGGGAGGGTCCACTGTATATTAAGTTTGGGATGAGGAGCCATAGCTACCTACACCTGACTTCCTACAAGTAAGTACTACTCACCTCTCGCACTACATTAAAGACTACAAATATTTTAAGGTAAGTAATGAATGTACTGTGTATGTATTTTACTTTTTACTGTGTTTCTTAACGCCTAGTTCTATTACTAACTTTACCCTTTCAGGGTTGAGAGGCCCTCTCCTAAACTTGTTCTCAGGGTTGAAAATTTTTTGGAAAAATTATTTTTTATTATGAAATGATAGACAATATTTTCCCAATCATAATGACACCAAAAGTATGAAATTTGATGGAAAACTTACAGAATTATGCTGTCGTGAAGTTAGAAGTCTCGAGGATTTTTATGCAGCGGCGATTTCGCCCACTTTGAGCCCTATTTTCGACCAATTCCAGTGTACTAGTCGACAAAAATCATACCAATTTTGCTAGAACTCCATTTTTTCTATTGAATGAGTACAAGAAACCACCCATTTACTGATTTCAACTATCCAATAAAGTGGTCAGAAATTGGGAACTTTACCAATTTCACACAAATTTCAAAAGATGCCAATTTCCAAATAGGGTCCAGAATAAACATTTTCTCTGTTCATTAGTCATGTCCCCAGGCTCCTCTTACATCTCTTTTGCTTCCCACTTTTAATTTTTATTCTCACAAAAAATAGAAGAATTACTGTTGTGCAGACTACTGGATTAGTGTAGAAATGGTGTAGAAATGGTATAAATAATATCAGCGCACTTGTGAAAGAATATTAGACTCGCCAGTTGATGTGTATTGGCATGATTTGTTCACTTTTGAACTTTCATAAAAACCGAACATTTCTGTTACTTTGAGCTCAATTTCAAGGTACTTTTCATTACGAAACCAATCAAAATCATCTTAATTTCTGTAATATGTCTTCCATTCTATAAAATGAGACCAGAAAAACTAAAATACAACCATAAATACCATACAAAAATACACTGCAAATTCGCTGTTTTAAACCAAAAACATGGTCGGAGATTTTTTTCTCATTATGCACTGTGTGCTGCAGGATTTTTTTTATACTGTGTACACTGACCACATAGACCCATTCTTTCATATGTAGGTCTACCAGCTTTCTCTCACTGGATTTGAAGGCGCTAGAATTTAGGCGTACTAGTACGTCAATAACCCTGGTGCGTAAGCCATACTAGTATGTTGTAAACCCTGAAAGGGCTAATACAAGTTAGTGAAAACTTGATGTCAGGCATTTATATGCATTTATAAGTGGAAAAAATGGCGTTCCACTTTCTGGCAATGTCCACTTTCCGGCAGTAGCCTGGAACCTAACCTGCCATATAAGTGGGGCCCTACTGTACAGTAGGGCTCCACTTATACAGCAGGTTATTTATAAGGTTTCCCCTTATAAATGCATACAAATACTAGATAACAAGTTTACACTAACATATATTAACACTTTGACTGTCGCAACCCCGAATCCTGAGGTGTCTCCTGGTGTCGCAAAATTTAAAAAAAAAAAAATTATTTTTTCTTATGAAATGATAGAGAATCTTTTCCCGATTGTAATGACACCAAAAAAAATTAAATTTGATGGAAAACTGTCGGAATTACGCTCTCGCAAAGTTAGCGACCTCGGCGCTGTTTACAAATTGGCGATTTCGCCCACTTTGAGCCCTAGTTTCGGCTAATTCCATTGTTCCAGTCGACCAAACTTATAGCTATTTCTTTAGAACTCCATCTTTTCTATCGATTGAGTACAAGAAACTGCCCATTTACCGATTTCAACTATCTAATAATGTGGTCAGAAATTTGCAATTTGGCCAATTTCACGAAAACTAAAAAATATGACAATTTCAAAATAAGGTCCAGAATGAACAATGCAGACATTCCTGGCTCTAAAATAACATTTTCTTTGTTCATCAGTCATGTCTCCAGGCCCTTCTGATATTACTCTTGCTTTCTATTTTGAATTTTTATTCAAACAAAAAATTGAAGACTTACTATTATGCAGACTACTGCAATACTGTAATAATTGTATAAATAACATCAACCCATTCATGACTGCATATTAGAATGGTTAGTTGGACATTTATTGGACAATGGCATCATTTGTTTACTTTTGAACATTGGCAAAAATCAAACATTTCCCCTACTTTGAGCTCCATTTCTAGGTTCTTTTTATAGTAAAATCAATCAAAATCACCTCTATTTCTATAATATGCTTTCCATTCTATCAAATGAGACCAAAAAAACGAGAATACAACCATAAATACTATACGAAAATAGACCACAAAATCGGCATTTTAATTAAAAAAAACGGTCGGAGTTTTTTTTTTCCCATTATGCACTGCGTGCTCCAGGATTGTTTTTATATGGTGCACACTGACCACACAGACCCATTCTCTCACATGTGGGCCTACCAGCTTTCTCCTGCTTGATTTGAAGCCGCTAGAATTTATGAATATATATACGTCAAACACGGTACCTCGTAAGACGTATATATACGGCCACGACAGTCAAAGGGTTAAGTTAGCAATAGAACTAGGCATCGAAAAACAATAAAAATGTAAAATACACACATAGTGCACTCATTACTAACCTTAAAATATTTGTAGTCTTAATCTAGGGTGAGACAAGTAGTATTTACTGTAAGAAATCAAGTGTGGTATGTATGGTAGCCAGCCAGGCTACCATGCCAGGCCATTCCACCCACACATACTATTCTATGATATTTAAGCATCCCAGAGTGATAAAATGCATGTACAGTTCACTCAATACTCGCCTTAAAATACAGTGGACCCTCAAGTTTCGGCGGCATCGACTTTCACGAAATCTGACTTTTGGCAAGTTTTTTTGGCAAAATTTGGCCTCATCGTTCATGATTAGACTCGTGATTCGGCGACCGTCTGGTACCCGTCCGCCCGTCACCGCACACACAAAGCCAGTCTCCCACGCCATTCACGCTCAGTGTGCCATTGTTTACCAACACGTGACCATCACCCCGCGGGTTCATACGTAATAATCCATTGTTTTTTGTGATTGCAACTGCTAAATAAGTCACCATGGGCCCAAGGAAAGCTAGTGCAAGCCCTTTGGTAGAGAAAGTGAGGAACACGATCAAATTCAAGAAGGAAATCATTGAAAAATATGAGAGTAGAGTGCGTGTTACAGAGCTTGCCAGGAGGTATGGCAAACCCCATTCAACCATCACTTCGATTGTGGCGAAAGGAAAGGAAATAAAGTGTGCTGTTGTTGCAAAAGGGGTAAATATACTGACAAAAAGAAGATCACAAATCCTCGAAGAAGTGGAGAGGTTATTGTTGGTGTGGATTACCGAAAAACAGTTAGCAGGAGATAGTGTTACGCAGTCGATAATATGTGAAATGGCAAGGCAGTTGCTTGACAATCTTGTAAAGAAAATGCCTGCAACAAGTGGTGATGCTTGTGATTTTAAGGCCAGCAAAGGTTGGTTTGAGAGATTTAAGAAGCGTAGTGGCATTCACAGTGTGGTAAGGCATGGTGAGGCTGCCAGTTCTGACAAAATTGCAGCCGAGAAGTTTGTACAGGAGTTTAAGGAGTGCATAAACACTGGAGAATTCAAACCCCAACAAGTGTTTAACCCTTTCAGGATCCAAGGCCAAAATCTGAAGTGGTGCCCCAGTGTCCAAGAATTTAAAAAAAAAAATTTTTATTTTTTCTTATAAAATGGTGAAGGTAAAAAAACAAAAAGTACGAAATTTGATGGAAAATTGACAAAATTATGCTCTCACGAATTTTGATGTCAGCGATATTTACGAATCGACTATTTTGCCGACTTTGACTCCCATTTTAGGCCAATTACATTATTCCAGTCGACCAAATTCTTAGCTATTTCACTAGTATTACTTCTATTCTATCGATTGAGCACAAGAAATCACCAAGTCAACTGTTTCAACTACAAAATAAAGTGATCGGAAATTGGTAATTTGGCCAATTTAACACAAAGTTCAAAATATTCCAATTTCAAAATAGGATCCAGAATAAACAATGTAGGTATTCCTGGAACTAAACTAACATTTCCTCTGTTCATTAGTTACGTTTTGAGGCTTTACAAATAAATTCCATTTTTATTATTTATTCACATAATGAATTTTCATTCACACCAAAAAATAGATTTACTGTTATGCAATATTGTAATAATTGTATAAATATCATCACCACATTTGTGAATGTATATTAGACCCACCAGCTGGCATGTATTAGACGTGTGAGGTCGTTTGTTTACTCTTGAACATCGGCAAAAATTTAACATTTCTGCTATTTTGAGCTTAGTTTCAAGCCATTTCCAGTGCTAAAACCGATCAAAATCATCTCTATTTCTGTAATATGTCTTCCATTCTATCAAATGAGACCAAGAAATCGCAAATACAACTATAAAAAACATACGAAAAAACACTGCAAAGTCACTGTTTTAATCGAAAATCACGGTCTCATTTTTTTTTTTCTATTATACAAAGTGTGCTGCAGGATTTGTTTTATGTGGTGCACACATACCACATAGATGTATTCTCTCATATCTAGGCCCAAATTTACCACTCACAGTTTATCAGAGTGAGCTGAGCTCATGGCACGTAGATCTACGGTTTGGACCCTGAATGTAAAGCCGTAGATCTACGGGGCGGACCCTGAAAGGGTTAATTGTGACAAAACAGGCCTCTTTTGGAAGAAAATGTCAAAGAGGACCTACATCACGTTGGAGGAAACGGCACTCCCAGGACACAAGCCTATGAAGGATAGGCTTACTCTCATGTTTTGTAGTAATGCTAGTGGGGATTTTAAAGTGAAGCCTTTACTGGTGTATCACCGAAAATCCCAGTGTTCAAGAAAAACAGTGTCGCCAAGAGTAATTTGTGTGTGATGTGGAAGGCTAACAGTAAGGCATGGATCACAAGGGATATTTTCCTAGACTGGTTTAATGAAGTGTTTGGCCCCAGTGTGAAGAAATACCTCCTGGAAAATAAACTGTCACTCAAGTGCCTCCTGGTAATGGACAATGCTCCTGCTCATCCTCCAGACCTGGAAGAGCAAATAGTGGAGGAGTTTAGTTTCATCACTGTGAAGTTTTGCCCCCTAATATAACTCCTCTCCTCCAGCCCATGGACCAGCAGGTCATTTCAAACTTCAAAAAACTCTACACAAAAGCAGTGTTTCAAAAGTGCTTTGAAGTGACCTCAGACACAGAACTGACTCTAAGAGAGTTCTGGAAAGATCACTTTAATATCCTCCATTGCATAAACCTTATAGGTAAGTCTTGGGAGGAAGTGACTCTGAGGACTTTGAACTCTGCTTGGAGAAAATTGTGGCCAGAATGTGTAGAAGAGAGGGATTTTGAAGGGTTTGGGGCTGACCCTAAGGAGCCTATGCCAGTTGTGGAATCTATTGTGGCATTGGGGATGTCCCTGGGGTTGGAGGTGAGTGGTGAGGATGTGGAAGAGTTGGTGGAGGATCACAGGGAAGAGCTACCCACTGAAGAGCTGCAAGAGCTTCATCTGCAACAGCAAGAGATCACAGCTCAGGAAACTGCTGCAGAGGAGGAGGAGGAGGAAGAGAGATGGAGGAAGGTGCCTTCTTCAAAGATTAAGGACATTAGTGCAAAGTGGACTGAAGTGCAAACATTTATGGATGAACTTCACCCTAACAAAGCTGTTGCAGGCTGCATTGGCAACATGTACAATGACAGTGTTGTGTCCCACTTCAGACAAATCTTAAAGAAACGCCAGAAACAGAGCTCTCTGGACAGATATTTTGTGCGACAGGGTTCCAGCGACTCTCAAGTTGTTCCCAGTGCCAGTGTCTTTAAAAACAAAGAAGGGAAGTAACCCCAGGTAAGGACTTCATACCTGAAGTCCTAATGGAAGGAGATTCTCCTTCCAAACAATAGTGTACACCTTCCTCCTATCCCCTCCTCCCATCTTCCATCCACCCAGAAGTCTTCAGTAAAGGTAAGTGTAATGTTATTATTTTTTATATGTGCGTGCTTGATTTCTCGTTGTTTTCAGTATGTAAATCTTTATTTAATTTGAAAAAAAAAAAAATTATTTTAATATTTTTGGGTGTCTGGAACGGATTAATTTTATTTCCATTATTTCTTATGAATGAAAAGAAGTTGGATGTCCTGGCCCTAAGCGAAACAAAACTGAAGGGGGTAGGGGAGTTTCGGTGGGGGGAAATAAATGGGATTAAATCTGGAGTATCTGAGAGAGTTAGAGCAAAGGAAGGGGTAGCAGTAATATTGAAGGATCAGTTATGGAAGGAGAAAAGAGAATATGAATGTGTAAATTCAAGAATTATGTGGATTAAAGTAAAGGTTGGATGCGAAAAGTGGGTCATAATAAGCGTGTATGCACCTGGAGAAGAGAGGAATGTAGAGGAGAGAGAGAGATTTTGGGAGATGTTAAGTGAATGTATAGGAGCCTTTGAACCAAGTGAGAGAGTAATTGTGGTAGAGGACATGAATGCTAAAGTAGGAGAAACTTTTAGTGAGGGTGTGGTAGGTAAGTTTGGGGTGCCAGGTGTAAATGATAATGGGAGCCCTTTGATTGAACTTTGTATAGAAAGGGGTTTAGTTATAGGTAATACATATTTTAAGAAAAGGAGGATAAATAAGTATACAAGATATGATGTAGGGTGAAATAACAGTAGTTTGTTGGATTATGTATTGGTAGATAAAAGACTGTTGAGTAGACTTCAGGATGTACATGTTTATAGAGGGGCCACAGATATATCAGATCACTTTCTAGTTGTAGCTACACTGAGAGTAAAAGGTAGATGGGATACAAGGAGAATACAAGCATCAGGGAAGAGAGAGGTGAAGGTTTATAAACTAAAAGAGGAGGCAGTTAGGGTAAGATATAAACAGCTATTGGAGGATAGATGGGCTAATGAGAGCATAGGCAATGGGGTCGAAGAGGTATGGGGTAGGTTTAAAAATGTAGTGTTAGTGTTTTCAGCAGAAGTTTGTGGTTACAGGAAAGTGGGCGCGGGAGGGATGAGGAGCAATTGGTGGAATGATGATGTAAAGAGAGTAGTAAGGGAGAAAAAAGTTAGCATATGAGAAGTTTTTACAAAGTAGAAGTGATGCAAGGAGGGAAGAGTATATGGAGAAAAAGAGAGAGGTTAAGAGAGTGGTGAAGCAATGTAAAAAGAGAGCAAATGAGAGAGTGGGTGAGATGTTATCAACAAATTTTGTTGAAAATAAGAAAAAGTTTTGGAGTGAGATTAACAAGTTAAGGAAGCCTAGAGAACAAATGGATTTGTCAGTTAAAAATAGGAGAGGAGAGTTATTAAATGGAGAGTTAGAGGTATTGGGAAGATGGAGGGAATATTTTGAGGAACTGTTAAATGTTGATGAAGATAGGGAAGCTGTGATTTCGTGTATAGGGCAAGGAGGAATAACATCTTGTAGGAGTGAGGAAGAGCCAGTTGTGAGTGTGGGGGAAGTTCGTGAGGCAGTAGGTAAAATGAAAGGGGGTAAGGCAGCCGGGATTGATGGGATAAAGATAGAAATGTTTAAAGCAGGTGGGGATATAGTTTTGGAGTGGTTGGTGCAATTATTTAATAAATGTATAGAAGAGGGTAAGGTACCTAGGGATTGGCAGAGAGCATGCATAGTTCCTTTGTATAAAGGCAAAGGGGACAAAAGAGAGTGCAAAAATTATAGGGGGATAAGTCTGTTGAGTATACCTGGTAAAGTGTATGGTAGAGTTATTATTGAAAGAATTAAGAGTAAGACGGAGAATAGGATAGCAGATGAACAAGGACGCTTTAGGAAAGGTAGGGGGTGTGTGGACCAGGTGTTTACAGTGAAACATATAAGTGAACAGTATTTAGATAAGGCTAAAGAGGTCTTTGTGGCATTTATGGATTTGGAAAAGGCATATGACAGGGTGGATAGGGGGGCAATGTGGCAGATGTTGCAGGTGTATGGTGTAGGAGGTAGGTTACTGAAAGCAGTGAAGAGTTTTTACGAGGATAGTGAGGCTCAAGTTAGAGTATGTAGGAAAGAGGGAAATTATTTCCCAGTAAAAGTAGGCCTTAGACAAGGATGTGTGATGTCACCGTGGTTGTTTAATATATTTATAGATGGAGTTGTAAGAGAAGTAAATGCGAGGGTCTTGGCAAGAGGCGTGGAGTTAAAAGATAAAGAATCACACAGTGGGAGTTGTCACATTTGCTCTTTACTGATGACACTGTGCTCTTGGGAGATTCTGAAGAGAAGTTGCAGAGATTGGTGGATGAATTTGGTAGGGTGTGCAAAAGAAGAAAATTAAAAGTGAATACAGGAAAGAGTAAGGTAATGAGGATAACAAAAAGAATAGGTGATGAAAGATTGTATATCAGATTGGAGGGAGAGAGTATGGAGGAGGTGAATGTATTCAGATATTTGGGAGTGGACGTGTCAGCGGATGGGTCTATGAAAGATGAGGTGAATCATAGAATTGATGAGGGGAAAAGGGTGAGTGGTGCACTTAGGAGTCTGTGGAGACAAAGAACTTTGTCCTTGGAGGCAAAGAGGGGAATGTATGAGAGTATAGTCTTACCAACGCTCTTATATGGGTGTGAAGCATGGGTGATGAATGTTGCAGCAAGGAGAAGGCTGGAGGCAGTGGAGATGTCATGTCTGAGGGCAATGTGTGGTGTGAATATAATGCAGAGAATTCGTAGTTTGTAAGTTAGGAGGAGGTGCGGGATTACCAAAACTGTTGTCCAGAGGGCTGAGGAAGGGTTGTTGAGGTGGTTCGGACATGTAGAGAGAATGGAGCTTAACAGAGTGACTTCAAGAGTGTATCAGTCTGTAGTGGAAGGAAGGCGGGGTAGGGGTCGGCCTAGGAAAGGTTGGAGGAAGGGGGTAAAGGAGGTTTTGTGTGCGAGAGACTTGGACTTCCAGCAGGCATGCATGAGCGTGTTTGATAGGAGTGAATGGAGACAAATGGTTTTTAATACTTGACGTGCTGTTGGAGTGTGAGCAAAGTAACATTTATGAAGGGGTTCAGGGAAACTGGCAGGCCGGACTTGAGTCCTGGAGATGGGAAGTACAGTGCCTGCACTCTGAAGGAGGGGTGTTAATGTTGCAGTTTAAAAACTGTAGTGTAAAGCACCCTTCTGGCAAGACAGTGATGGAGTGAATGATGGTGAAAGTTTTTCTTTTTCGGGCCACCCTGCCTTGGTGGGAATCGGCCAGTGTGATAATAAATAAAAAAAATATATTTCTTATGGGGAAAATGGTTTCGCCATTCGGCAATTTCGACTTTCAGCAGGCTCTCTGGAACGGATTAATCACGAAACTCGGGGGTCCACTGTATTTGTAGTCTTAATGAAGGGTCAAGGATGAGTAAACGAGATAAAATGAATAAATGAGAGTGAGAGAGAATGAGTACATGAGGGAGGACAGGCGCAGAGTTATGTAAACAAACCAGGCGAATGCAAGTTTTGTAAACAAACAAAGTGTACACATCTGGTTTGTGTACAAGTTGTCTCTACATCGATACAGTAGAATAAATAAAGAGGAACACTCCCATTCTCATGTAACACCATTTTTAGAAGAAATGACGCTCTGAGTAAAGGCAATGGAAATAAGTCACTCCGTCTGACTTTTCTGGGTTATCCTAGGTTCTCTACACATATGCTGTTATGTATGATAATCTATGTACAGTGGTCCCTCAATTATCGTCCTTAATCCGTTCCTGGAAGTGGGACTATTATCGAAATAGACGATTTTCGAATCAATTTTCCCCATAAGAAATAATGTAAATCCAATTAATTCGTTCCAGACACCCAGAAGTATCAACAACAATTTTTTTTTTACCTAAAAGATAGATTTACATGCACAAAAGAATGAACATTCAACATGACAGTTACCTTTATTGAAGGCTGTTGTTGATGAATGGAAGACAGGGAGGAGGAGAGAGGGAAGAGAGGTTATTGTTTGGAAGGGGAATCCCCTCCATAAGGACTCTAGGTCATTTCAGGGGCCACTTCCCTAGCATAAATATAGATTTACATGCAGAAAAGAATGCCAAATAAATGCAAAGCGCTAATAAAATGTATAAATGAACATTGGTAATAGGGGTAGTTGATGAGTGGAACGGTCTGCCTAGTAGGGTGATCGAAGCTAAAACATTGGGTAGTTTCAAATTTAGGTTAGATAAATACAGGAGTGAGAGGGGTTGGATTTGAGTCGGACTTGCACCTGAGCTTATTGCTTGGGTAGCATTTGTTCTGTTAGTGGGTTGGATTTGTGAAGGACTGGCCTAGTATGGGCCAACAGGCTTATTGCAGTGTTCCTCCTTTCTTATGTTCTAAAAGCTATGGCTTGGGTAGTTTCAAATTTGTGACATAATAAACAATATTAATAACACAGAAACATGGAATATACTCTAGAATGAATAAAATAAGTCATTACGTATATCACAAGAGGTGTTGTGTTGTTGGGTATATAAGGGCCACTGAGAGTAAGCCATCCATAATGGTGGTGAAGCAGCAGCTGAGGCGGTGGTGTTTTCTGTAGCCCTATATAACTCCAACAACATTGGAGGAGTTGGTAGAATTGCTGAATCACTGAAGACGACACCCTCTACCACCATCACTACGACCTTCTACCACTATTACAACTATTACCACCATCACTACTACCTTCTACCACCATCAACCACTATCACAACTGCTTCCACTCTACCACCACCACCTTTGTATTTTTCTACAAACTTTTTCATAAATTATATGTGTTTCTCACATTCTTTACCAAAGGGCTGGCACTAGAAGCTTTCTTTGGAGCCATTGTAGCTTATTTAGCACTTTCAAGCAGAGCCAGATTAAGAAGTCTCCGGGCCCTAGGCTATTCAGATTGGCGGGGCCCCTTTGAGTTACGGGTAAGCGAAGCGACCCCTTCCAGCTTGGGGGTAGGGGGGGGGTCGGTGTGAGCCTGTTCAAGGTCTAATTAAATACATTCTGGCTATTTAGATTAAATTTAATAGGGAAAGTACATCAAGACAACCAAAACCGTTTACCAACAGCCATTATAACTATCTTGTTAAATCATGCATTTTAAAGAGAATAAACTCAAGACAGCATAGTATTACTAGATTAGGTTATTAAAGTAGTGACATCATGTACCTATTATATTCAGCATAACCACTACAGCACTATTATTCCCTTTATAAATCACTGACCATTATTGTTATCATTGCATTATGCATAAGACTATCAAATCATATAAACTCAAGAAAGTAAAGAATTGTTTATATTCACAGGCACTTCTTAAATAAACTTTTTTCTGGATTTCATATTGGCAAAATCATCAATTATATTCTGAAAATCAATATTTCTTGTTAGATCCGACTCAATGGTCAACAAGGCTAGGTTACACAATTTGTCTTGGCTCATTGTTGAACGGAGCTGGTTTTTCACTCTTTTCAAAACAGAAAATGAACGTTCTCCTTCACAGTTAGTAGCTGGAAGTGTTAGGTAAAGGCGATACACTATGTCAATATTAGGGAAGGTTTCTGAGATACCTGCATTTCTTAAATGTTTCAAAGCAGCTGAGGGCGCATATTTTTCAGGTGGAGCTTTAATCTGATTCATATACCCAGAAAAATTAACTATTTCTTCAACAAATGTGTCCTGAACATCTGCTGAAAGGTGTTGTTGCAACTTTAATGCAGCTTCTCTCAATTCTGCATCTGGCATAGTAGTAATTTTGAACAGAAATCCAAACTTGTCATTGAGATTCTGGTAGATTTCTTTTCTTTTCACCAATTCTGTAATCAGTGAATCCAGAATGACGAAGTATGTAGATGTCTTACATTTCTGCCTTGGTAGCAACACAGTTTCATTGTCTGGCTCTTTAAAATTGCTTTTCCTCTTCCTTAACTGCTGATGATCAGCCCGGTAACTGTAGTCTTTCACCAACAGTTTAGCTTTCTCTTCAAACATTTCAAAAGCTTCATCATTGCGAAGTGAGCTTACAAATTCCACTAAGCCTGCATAGAGGTTAGCACAAGTAGCCATTTCAATTTCAATTTTCTAAAGTGTCTTGTTCATGGCATTTAACCGTTCCAGTATACAGTCCCAAAGCACACAGAGTAAGGCCAATTCAAAATCTTCCAATTTTGATGCTAAGCTGGCTGCTTCGCTTCTTGTAGTTGCTGTCTCGTCTTCATCCTCTGCTATTTGGATCAAAGCAGAACGTATTTCAGCAAAGCTGTCTTTCAAAGCATGTGTTGCATCATGCTGCACTAACCACCTTGTTGTTGATAATGATTTGATGACATCTCCATGAATGGTTGACTTGAGTATACTCCACCGATGCGTTGAAGCAGAGAAAAAATTAAAGAGTGCTTGTAAAAGTCCAACAAGATTAAGAGAATGTGCTGAGCAGGGCACATATTCAGCAAGTGGGTTGATTTGCTTGATACGGGCTTGCAATCCATTATATTTACCCGACATGTTACTTGCATTGTCGTAGCTCTGGCCACGGCAATCCATAAGAGAGAGATCATGTTTAAGCAGAGTATCCAGTACTACATTCATCATTGTTTCTCCATCATGGCCTGAAAGAGGAATGAATTTTGTAAAGCGCTCTACAGGCTTACCACTGGAGTCGACAAAGCGAACAATGAATGTCAATTGAGCTGTATGTGAAATACGTATCTGGTGTTGAATCTACACTTATTGCAAAGTATTTTGCAGTTTTCACAGCTGCTATGATGTTATTGAGGACCTTCTTAGTCATCAGTTCAATAAATTCATTGCATATAGTAGATGACATGTAAGATACAGTGCCTCTTCCTGCATTCCCAAGGCATGACACATGATTTGCTAAGAATGGATAGAATTGTGCTAACAGTTCTATGATCCCTAGGAAATTGCCATTGTTTTCCGAACCAAAAACCTCATTTTCTCCACGGAAAGCAAGTCCTCTTAGAGCTAAGAATTTTACAACAGCAACAACTCTTTCTAGAACTTTTCTCCAATAAGTGCGCTCTTTTTCAGTTTGATTTTCCAAATGAGAATCCAATAAGCCTTTTTTCTGTGCACGAAATACACTGGGTAAAATGCAGCTCCTGTGAGTGGTGCTGTTTTCATGTTCCTCGAAACGCTTGGAATTTTTCCAGTCATTGAACCCCTGTGTGAAGGTATTTTCTTTGGTAAAAAATAGCTTGCATGCTGAACAGTACACTTTTCCTGAGCTTTCAGAGTATACCATCCATGATCTTTTCACAGTTTTTGAATTTGCAAGCTTCCTATAAAACATAGATGACTTTAAACAACGACGATTTTCTGATGTGGCTTATGTGTTTCTAGGGAAATATGTAGTAAATTAATTGATGTTCTACATCACTTCCGTCGCAACTTGAAAACGGAAGTTTTCAAGTTGCGACGGAAGTGATGTAGAACATCAATCAATTGAGATCTGTTATTGAAATGATAAAGACTTAAAGACAGGACAAAGTGCTTTTAAAACCTACAAATGGAAGTCAGTTTGCATTTTTAGGTTTTTCTTTATAGTATTTTTACCAAAAATGCGTCTTTACTGGTCCATGTGTCTTTACTGGTCAAGTAACCTTATCAGGTACCTCCCTTAACATTTAGAGGCGAAAACAAACATTTATCCATACACATCAATGTCTATCAACAACACTTCAGTTAATTTGTCACAGTACAAGTCTAGATAACGTGTAATTACTACAGAAAATTGGAGAGGAATCTCCCATACTCACCCATTAGCGGGAAAACACAGCTGTTCTGATGTAAACAAAGGCGTGTTGAGTGTTGCCATCTATGGTTAGGTTTATTTATTTTTATTTTATTTTATTTCATTATTTATTTTTGTTTTGATTAATCTTTAAAAATCAATTTTACTCTCCAAACACTTGAACTTTTTAGGTAGGGACCCCTTTGCACTTGCACCATGTGCGCAGTCTTGGATGAGCCCCTGAACCCCTTGGACCGCGGGGCCCCCAAATGCGCGGGGCCCTAGGCAAATGCCTAGTTTGCCTATGCGGTAATCCGGCCCTGCTTGCAAGCACTAAAATCAATGGAATATTATGAAATATTTCGTAGGAGCAAGTGAGGGGACCATCACTCACTGGTAAACAATGGCACACTGGCTGGGAAGGCAGGCCCAGGCAGCTCAGAGCGTGAGTACGCGTCTCAGACGCAGGACGATTAGCGAGTCAACGGACCATTTACGAGCCAATGTTTAGGCGAAATAATGGGACTATTTCCAAAATGGACGACTTTCAGGCCAGACAATTACTGAGGGACCACTGTAACTATTTGTGTATACCTGAATAAACTAACTTACTTACATACGAAAGGAATAATTTTCTACAGTTGCCCCCAATAACACATTTTCTCTGATGCTGGACTAGAGAAAATGTTATTCTTGCCGTCACTCGTAAAAGTCTGGCAACCACATCTCATATACATGTACATGTATATGTTTATTTATTCTATTGTGGGGTGTATTTATCATCTTTATATGTTATGTATCATGTTTGTTATATAATTTTGAAAAAAATATCATGGATGGATTAATGAAAATGTATATGTTAACGTAATATACGACATTTAATGAGACTCGGTGATTAATACAGTGGATCCTCACCTTACGATATTAATCTGTTCCTGAAAGCTCATCGTATGCTGAAATTATCGTAAAGTGAATTAATTTTCCCCATAAATAATGGAAATCAAATTAATCCGTTCCTAACACCCCAAATTATGAAAAAAGAAAAAAATTTTACCACATGAAATATTAATTTTAACCCTTAAACGGTTCAAACGTATATATACGTTTTATTTTTCATTCGTTCAAAATTAGCGCGATAGGCCTGAGTTGCCTAGACATGAGAGAATGGGTGTGCACATTCAGTGTGCGCAGTATACAAAAAATCTGGGACGCCTGGGTACCACATGATAGGACCAGTTACATTCAGCTCCATCCTGGGTCAACATCATGGCACATCCTCATGATTCACTCACGCCTCGTCGTATTAACACTCTACTATTCGAGGAAAGTGATAGAGATCGTGAGTTTAGTGGATTTGACACCAATGAGGCCAGTAATATTCAAGGAATTAGTGAAAATATCGACGATAACCCAGATGACCCCCAGCCCATCACCTCTGGGGTAGCGACACCTGTCCTAGGGCCAAGCACCTCTGGGGTAGCCAGTGTGGCCACATCAGACCCTAGGCCAAGCACTTCTGGGGTGGCCAGTGTGGCCACAGAAGACCCTGGGCCAAGCACCTCTGGAGTGGCAAGTGTTACCTATAGGCAACTTCGCAAGAGGAAACGATCATTTTCCCGGTGTTTTAGTGATAGTGAAAGTGATGTAAGTGACGATGAGATTGATTTTATGCCAATTGAGGATTTGTCTAGTGATAGTGACGTTCATTATTCACCAGTGAAACGTACTTTTAGGCGTCGTTATCTACATTCAGGCAGTGTGCCATATGCAATCCCCAAGGGTTGTGGCAGGTCACGATCCAAAACCCTGGCCACTGATAGTGAAAGTGATCATGAAGGGGAGTATGCGGGGATGGAGGAAGTAGTGGTGGGTGGCATGGTGCCTGGACCACATGGCGCAGTGGGTGGACAGACAAAGGACCGCCCGGCACCCCCTCAACCATGTGCTGCCTCCACTCCTCTCCCTCCTCCTCCTGCCCCCCCTCGCCCCATGCCACAGGTCCACCCTGCATCATGCGATCGTGAGTGGAACTGGACACAAAGTATATTCATGCCACAGCCTTGTGATTTTGATGCTAGTGGAAGTGGTATCCAGCCAGAATGTCCCATAACGAATGAGTCTACAGAGTTAGACTATTTCCAGTTGTACTTTGACGAGCCTATACAGTAATGAACTTGATAGTGACTCAGACAAACATTTATTACCAATATGTCATGAACAACACAGCAGAGGTTGGAGAATCATCACGGCTGCACAGGTGGAAAGACACAACAGTGGCTGAAATGTATTTATTCCTTGCCACTGTCATGCTTATGCCACATATCTATAAGAACAATATACGTAATTACTGGTCTACAGACCACTTCATCAGTACTCCAGTTTTCCGTGACCTCCTTCCCTGCAACAGATTCACTCTGTTGCTATGAATGTTGCACTTCGCAGACAGAAATACGCCAGACAGAAATGACCTTCTATACAAAATCCGGGAAGTGTTTATGTATTTGAAGCAGAAATTCAGTTTATACTTTTATCCCTTAAAGAAAATTGTTGTTGATGAGTCCTTGATTCTGTTCAAGGGACGCCTGTCATTCAAGCAATATATACCGAGCAAACGTAATCGCTTTGGTATAAAACTTTTTGTTATGTGTGACTGTGAGAGTGGTCTTGTGTTGGATGTAATTGTATACACAGGGAAAAACACACTCGATGATGACAGAAGGATGTTGGGCATTTCCGGTGATGTTGTTCGCAGGATGATGGAACCATACCTTGGCAAGGGCCATACATTGTACACAGACAACTGGTATACAAGCCCTATGCTTGCTGATTTCCTACGTGTGAACAATACTGATATATGTGGAACAGTGAGAAGGAATAGGAAACATATGCCAAGGTTCACTGGAGGCAGTGTTGAAGGTGAAGTGCAAGCATTTCATGCTAATGACATCATGGCACTGACGTGGCATGACAAACGAGACGTGACATTGCTATCAACCATCCACAGAAACGAGATGGTACAAACAGACAGACTGAGCAAGTTCAACAACGAACCTATTGTGAAGCCACTTGCTGTCGTGGACTATACAAACAATATGCGACTAGTTGACAAGTGTGACATGATGATAGGGTTTGTTGACTGTGTGCGTAGGAGTCGCAAGTGGTATATAAAACTGTTTTTTCACCTTGTAGACATTGCAGTGCTCAATGCATTCAATATGTACGAAGTAAAGACTGGAAAACGACAACGTTTTGCAGATTTCTCTCTGAATCTCGTCAAGACTGGAAAACGACAACGTTTTGCAGATTTCTCTCTGAATCTCGTCAAACAGATAGCAAGAAAGTATGGTACCACACCTGTACCTTCCCCTCAACAGCAACCTGTCACACCACAACCTGTCCCCCAACCACAGCCAGTGGGGGAAGTGCCAGACCGAATCACTCCTAACTGTCACTATCTGGTACCAATACCACCTACCCAAAAGAAGAAGAATGCCCAGAAAAAGTGTATTGTGTGTGCTACCACCAAAAAACGACCCCAACAGCGGAAGGACACACGATTCATGTGTCACCAGTGTGGGGTGGCACTCTGTATGAATCCATGCTTCATGGAGTATCATACAATTGTGGAGTTCTAGAAACATAAGTGGGACATGTAAATACTTGTATATAGTTGTAGATAATAATGTGTGATTCAGCCAGGTGTGCAAAAAATCACCTGTCAGTGTGTACATGTGTGTTTATGACAATATGATAAAAATTTTGTATGTAATGTTGGTGTATAAACAAAAATTGGCATTGATATCAAATGACTTACTATGAAACATAATTATCATATCATGAAAACCAAGAAAATGAAAAAAAAATTGGAAGAAAACGGTAAATGTTGAATTTCTGCAAGCAGCAGTGCTCCATGTTGCCGTCAGGTGATTGCCAAGTGCCAACTTCGCGGCCTCATACCTCGGTAAGTACTGACCCTAAATTATTTTTTTTATGCTAAAACACTTAAAAAAAAATGTGCTCTTTTTTTCTATATAAAAAAAAAAAGATTTTTTTTTTTTTCAAAATATTCGGGGCGCTGCGCGAGTGAACGTATATATACGTTTGGACCGTTTAAGGGTTAATACACACAAACTGACACTTACCTTTATTGAAGATCTGGTGATGATTGATGGGATGGGAGGAGGGGAGAGTGTGGAAGTTGTTTAATGTTTAGAAGGGAATCCCCTTCCATTAGGACTTTAGGTAGCACGTCCTTTTCTGGGGTTACTTCCCTTGTTCTTTTAATGCCACTAGGACCAGCTTGAGAGTCACTGGACCTCTGTCGCACAACATTTCTGTCCATAGAGGCCTGTACCTCCCGTTCCTTTATGATTTGTCTAAAGTGGTTCACAACATTGTCATTGTAATAGTCACCAGCATGGCTTGCAATAGCTGTGTGAGGGTGATTTTCATCCATAAGGTTTGCACTTCAAGCCACTTTGCACACATTTCCTTAATCTTTGAAGTAGGCAACTTCTTCAATTTCCCTCTCCCCTCCTCCGAAGCAGTTTCCTCAGGTCTGGCCTCTTGTTGTTGAAGATGATCTTGCAGCTCATCAGTGGTTAGTTCTTCATTGTCCTCCTCCACCAACTCTTCCACATCCTCCCCACTAACCTCCAACCCCAAGGACTTCCCCAATGCCACGATTGATTCCACAACTGGCATACGCTTCTCAGGGTTAGCCTCAAATCCTTCAAAATCCCTTTTGTCTACACATTCTGGCCACAGATTCTTCCAAGCAGAGTTCAAGGTCCTCTTAGTCACTTTCTACCAAGCCTTACCTATAAGGTTTACACAACTGAGGATGCTAAAGTGATCTTTCCAAAACTCTCTTAGAGTCAATCGAGTGTCTGTGGTCACTACAAAGCACTTTTGAAACAGCTTTTGTGTAGAGTTTTTTGAAGTTTGAAATGACCTGCCGGTCCATGGGCTGCAGGAGAAGAGTGGTATTAGAAGGCAAAAACTTTACCTTAATGAAGCTCATGTCCCCAGAAAGTCGCTCTGCCAAGTATGAAGGATGACCAGGAGCATTGTCTAATACCAGGTAATTTTTCACAGTGGGGGCAAATGCATGGTGTAACCAGTCATAGAAAAAGTCCCTAGTGACCCATGCCTTAGTGTTTGCCCTCCACAGCACACACAAATTAGCCTTGAGGACATTGTTTTTCCTGAACACTCTGGGAGTTTCAGAGTGATACACCAATAAAGGCTTCACTTTGCAATCACCACTAGCATTGGAACACATCAACAGAGTAAGCCTGTCTTTCATAGGCTTATGTCCTGGGAGTGCCTTTTCCTCCTGAGTAATGTAGGTCCTGTTTGGCATTTTCTTCCAAAACAGGCCTGTTTCGTCACAATTAAACACTTGTTCAGGTTTCAGTCCTTCACTGTTTATGTACTCCTTGAATTCCTGCACATATTTTTCAGCCGCTTTGTGGTCTGAACTGGCAGCCTCACCATGCCTTATCACACTATGTATGCCACTACGATTCTTAAATCTCTCAAATCAACCTTTGCTGGCCTTAAATTCACTCACATCACCACTAGTTGCAGGCATTTTTCTAATTAAATCCTCATGCAACTTCCTAGCCTTTTCACATATGATCGCTTGAGAGATGCAATCTCCTGCTATCTGTTTTTCGTTTATCCACACCAATAACAGTCTCTCAACATCTTCTATCACTTGCGATCTCTGTTTCGAAAATGAAGTTGCACCTTTAGCAAGAACAGCTTCCTTGATTGCCATTTTCTTGGCCACAATAGTAGCGATGGTTGATTGGGGTTTTGTGTACAACCTGGCCAGCTCGGAGACACGCACTCCGCTTTCATACTTAGCAATGATCTCTTTCTTCATATCCATAGTAATTCTCACCCTTTTTGCTGTAGGGTTGGCACTAGAAGCTTCCTTGGGGCCCATGGTGACTTATTTTGCAGGTGCAATCACTAAAAAGGCTGTGATAATATGAAATGTTCCGATTGTACGCTTGGAAGCGACCGCTGTGGCTGGCTTGTAAACACTGGCACCCACGGAACAAGTGAGGCAGGCTCAGGCCGCACGTGGACGCGTCTTGAACAAATCGCGTTGAGCGAGTTTTTTAGCGCTAGCCGAGGCAAAATTTTTGCGTTAAAATGTATCGCTAGGCGGATTTAACGTTATGCTATATATTCATTAGGCAAGGGTCCACTGTATTACTATTGCTTTCTATTTTGATTTTTTATTCATACAAAAAATACAAAATTTACTGTTATGCAGTAAAAATGGTATAAATAATATCAGTGCACTAGTGAAAGAATATTAGACTCCCCAGTTGATGTGTGTTAGACGTGTGGTGTGATTTGCTTACTCTTGAACATTGATGAAAATCAAACATTTGTGCTACTTTGAGCTCAATTTCAAGGTCGTTTTCTTAGCGAAACTAATCAAAATTATCACTATTTCTGCAATATGTTTTCCATTTTATCACGTAAGACCATGAAAACGAGAATACAACGATAAATACTATGCAAAAATACACCTCAAAGCCGGCGTTTTAATCCAAAAAATGGTCAGTTTTTTTTTCTCATGCACTGCATGCTGCAGGATTTTTTTATGTGGTGCACACTGAACGACACAGACCCATTCTCTCACATGTGGGCCTACCAGCTTTCTCTTGCTTGATTTGAAGCCACTAGAATTATTGAGTATATACATACGTCCAAAACACTGGCTCGCAAGACGTATACATACGACCAAAACAGTCAGAGGGTTAAGCGTCCCAGAGCAATAAAATGCATATACAGTGGACCCTCAACCAGCGATATTAATATGTTCCTGAGAGCTCATCGTTAATCAAAATAATCGTTAGTCAAGTTAATTTTCCCCATAAGAAATAATGGAAATCAAATTAATCCATGCAAGACACCCCAAAGTATTGAAAAAAAAAATTTTTTACCACATGAAATATTAATTTTAATACACACAAACTGAAGAAGACATGCACAGTTACATGACACTTACCTTTATTGAAGATCTGGTGATGATTGATGGGATGGGAGGAGAGAGTCTTAGTGTTTAGAAGGGGAATCCCCTTCCATTAGCACTTGAGGCAGCAAGTCTTTTTCTGGGGTTACTTCCCTTGTTCTTTTAATGCCACTAGGACCAGCTTCAGAGTCACTGGACTTCTGTCGCACAACATATCTGTCCATAGAGGCCTGTACCTGTCGTTCCTTTATCCTAAAGTGTTTCACAACATTGTCAGTGTAATAGTCACCAGCACGGGTTGCAATAGCTGTGTGAGGGTGATTTTCATCAAAAAAGATTTGCACTTTAAGCCACATTGCACACATTTCCTTAATCTTTGAAGTAGGCAACTTCTTCAATTTCTCTCTCCCCTCCTCCGAAGCAGTTTCTTCAGGTGTGGCCTCTTACTGTTGAAGATGATCTAGCAGCTCATCAGTGGTTTGTTCTTCATTGTCCTCCTCCACCAACTCTTCCACATCCTCCCCACTAACCTCACCAATATGAGCACTAGTTCCAGGCATTTTTTCCTGTTCACCTGGGTGTTAGTCAACTGTTGTGGGTCGCATCCTGGGGGACAAGATTAAGGACCCCCAATGGAAATAAGTTAGACAGTCCTCGATGATGCACTGACTTTCTTGGATTATCCTGGGTGGCTAACCCTCCGGGGTTAATCGTTTCTCGGTAATTGTTTCATGTTAAGCCACACCAACAACACTCTCTCCACATCTTCGAGTAATACAGCTGATGGTGGTGCAGCAACAACAACAGCTGACTGTGGTGCAGCAGCAGCTGCACCTTTGGCAAGAACAGCTTCCTTGATTGCCGTTTTCTTACCCACAATAGTAGCGATGGTTGATTGGGGTTTATTATACAACCTGACCAGCTCAGAGACACGCACTCCACTTTCATACTTAGCAATGATCTCTTTCTTCATCTCCATAGTAATTCTCACCCTTTTTGCTGTAGGGTTGGCACTAGAAGCTTTCTTGGGGCCCATGGTGACTTATTTTGCAGGTGCAATCACTACAAAGGCTGTGATAATATGAAATGTTCCAGTTGTTGTATGTTTGGAAGTGACCCTGGTGGCTGGCTGGCTTGTAAACACTGACACCCAAGGGACAAGTGAGGCGCGCTCAGGCCAAAGTGGACGCGTATGGTACGGAACGAATAGCGTTGGTCGGGCTTTTAAGCGCTAGTTGAGGCAAAATTTTTGCGTTTAAATGTATCGCTAGTCAGATTTATCGTTAATCGATGCCATCGCTGGTTAAGGGTCCACTGTACAGTTCATTCATTACTTACCTTAAAATACTTGTAGTCTTAACGTAGGGTCAGAGGTGAGTAAACAAGATAAAACAAATGTGTGAGAGAGAGAGAGAGAGAGAGAGAGAGAGAGAGAGAGAGAGAGAATGAGAGAGAATGAGAGAGAATGAGAGAGAGAATGAGAGAATGAGAGAGAGAATGAGAGAGAGAATGAGAGAGAGAGAATGAGAGAGAGAGAGAATGAGAACATGAGAGAGGACAGGCAAGGATATATGTAAACAAACCAGGCACATGCAAGTTTTGTAAACAAACCAGGTGAACACATTTGGTTTGTGTACAAGTTACATTGTGTACAAGTTGTCTCTATGCTGATACGGTAGAATAAATAAAGAGGAGCGCTCCCATTCTCATGTAACACCATTTTTAGAAGAAATGATGCTCTGAGTGAAGGCATACGAAAGGAATAATTTTCTACAGTTACCCCAAATAACACATTTTCTCTCAGGTTGAACTAGGGAAAAAGTTACTCTTGCCGTCTGGCTACCACATCTCTTATTTATGTTAATTTATTCTACTGTGGGGTGTATTTATCATCTTTATATGTTACGTATTGTATTTATTATATAATTTTGAAAAAATATCATAGACGGATTAATGAAAATGTGTATATTAACGTAATATACAACATTTAATGAGACTCAGTGATTATTATCGAGTATTATTATTATCATTACTAATATGGCATCTCGAGACATAAGACACTCTTACTGATTTTAATGTGTACCTGCATGCCAGCACAGTGTGTAAGTTTATTTAGGTACAGGTATACATAAGTAAAATTGTCAGAGTATATATAAAATACGAAATAACTTAAAAACACTTGAAATTTTGGAGTTTCCAGACACAATGGAGAGACGTGGTGCTTACGGAGCTCATGGAGAATGTAAACAAAGCAGGTGGGATGCGGTGACCATATTATAGTCAGGTGGGGGGGAGCCATATAGCGAGTTTTGGTCATAATTTGAAATGTCCCTATTAGTGGAACGCCGTAAAGCGGGACCCCACTGTAGATGCATTTTATCACTCTGGAGCGCTTTAAATGTTATGTATTACGTGGGGGTGGGGTGGCCTGGCTGGCTACCATACCTACCACACATGACTTCTTGCAATAAATACTACTAATTTTTCACCCTACATTACTGCTACAAATATTTTAAGATAAGTAATGAGTGTACTGTGTGTATTTTACTTTTTATTGCTTTTAATGCCTAGTTCTATTGCTAACTTAATACATATATATGTTAGTGTAAACTTGTTTTCTGGCATTTATAAGTGGAAAAAATGGCATTCTGCTTTCCTGTGATGTCTGCTTTCCTGCAGTAGCCTGGAACTTAACCTGCTGTATAAGTGGGGCCCTACTATATATGTAAAATATTACTGAACATGTGAAATATTACCAAAACAATTTTAATAAACTGTTGTTTGTATCTTTGAATATCATTGTTGATTATCTATGTTATACCAAACTCTAATACCAAATAATTATATGTGAATGACTTGAAGATCTTATGAGGTATCAAGATATAAGGAAGAACTTGGGTTAGCATCAAAAGAGTGCTGATGTGCCAAGGTATTCACCAAGATCATGATAACACTTGTCAGTGTTGACGATAATGTACCTGTGATGACAGCTGACGAGATCAGAGGCTGGTGAGGTAGTGAAAACAAAGGGTTCCTCCTCTCAGCAGCATCTTTGTTATTCACTATAATACACTTCACCATATTTTAAGTTCAAGGTGACATGAAGTAAAATTTTTTCCTAATATTAGAAGACAATTAGAAGGCAAAGATGTAGAAAAATGCAATGAAAGCAGACACGAAGCTATAAATACAGCACCCTTCAAGGAGGGTACCTAGATGTTAGTAACATGATCTTGATCCAAGGAATTGGAGCTACTGTGCTCTTCCTTGGACCAATTCTGACTCCCATTTCCCAGGCATTGTATGACCTTACAAGTTTAGCATTTCCCCATGAATATTATACAGTAATAATATAATATAAAAAATATAATAAAAATATAAAAAAATATAAAAATATAATAATAATAATAATAATAATAATAATAATAATAATAATAATAACAACAATAATAATAATAATAATAATAATAATAATAATAATAATAATCTGAATGTTGAAAAAGGCCTTTAAATAATTTCATTTTATTAAGTCTGCAACAAACAGAACAGTACAGCAGCAGCTTCCTTTGAACAAAAATAATTCTGCCCAATAAATTCTATACGAATTATTAACCATCTAGCAATATTTTCATGAGAAGTAGGAAACTTAATTGGTCATTATCACAAGTATTCATTTAACGCTTTGAGATTTCAAATAAACAACTGTGTGTATTACACCATATATTACAGCAACATGAAAACAAAACATCCAAGTTAATTACAAAATTGGTCTCCACCAGCTTTAAAGAAAAGCAAAACTCAAAATTCCAATATAATTAAAACAATCATGAAAATTTTGTGTATCAGTTATCTGATTTTGATGGATGTGCTAACACAAATACCTTTTTATTTTCTTAACAACCGTGATGTAAACCCAACGAACCCACACTGTAAAAAAATGAAACTGAATTATATTTCACTCAGTGCTTCCTTATAAGGCAGGTTCATTGCTGCCAGTAAAGGGCTCCTGATTCAAGGAATTGGAATCATCCTCCCCTTCCATGGATTCAATCTGATTATCCCCCATATATATATGACCCCTACAGGTTACCACTTTTCCACAACAATCCATCCTGGAACATTACTGTGTTGCAATGATAAATGTACTAGATTACAATTAACTTGGAAAGAAAAGTAACCAATGCTAGCATAACATATACAGTGGTCCCCCTGTATCCGTGGGTGATACATTCCAAGACCTACCACGGATAGTAGCTAACCCTATATACAAGTCATTTCTCAGTTATGTGTATACCTATGATAAAGTTTAATTGATAAATTAAACACCAAAGACATTACCAACATTAAATAATAAAATACATTGTACATTCACACACACACACACACACACTCTCACACTCTCTCTCTCACACTCTCTCTCACACACTCTCTCACACTCTCTCTCTCTCACACTCTCTCTCTCTCACACTCTCTCTCTCTCACACTCTCTCTCTCACACTCTCTCTCTCTCACTCTCTCTCTCTCACACTCTCTCTCTCTCACACTCTCTCTCTCTCACACTCTCTCTCTCTCACACTCTCTCTCTCTCACACTCTCTCTCTCACACTCTCTCTCTCACACTCTCTCTCTCTCACACTCTCTCTCACACTCTCTCTCTCTCACACTCTCTCTCTCTCACACTCTCTCTCTCTCACACTCTCACACTCTCTCTCACACTCTCTCTCTCTCACACTCTCTCACACACACTCTCTCTCTCTCTCTCTCTCTCTCTCTCTCTCTCCAATGAATGGGATTCTGATTTTTTAGCTTAACCCTCAAGGGATGAAGGAGCAATGAATAATATTTTGTACATACACACAGTATAGACACATTTGAAACTTTCAAAATGGAATTTTCCACTTAATATTTTCGTGCCACAGTAAACTGCAGATAACTGAAACCTCGGAAGCTGAATCCATGGATACAGGAGTCTACTGTAATCCCACTCATGGATAACAAATTTGAACACCTGAAAAACCATTATGGCATAACACAAGTATTTTATTCTTTACGTGTGACCAGTTTTACAAGCTTTACTACAACAGCCTAGTCAAAGGCTATAGTTAAGAAAAAAAAAAAGGCAATATTTAGCCAAACAAGTTATAATTTTTTTGTAAATTCTTTCAAACTGTGTAAATGTAAACATGTTAAATGATATTTACAATCCAAACTAACAAATATTACAGTTATCAAGAATAAAAATCCTGGATAACTGATTTGTATCTTTTAGGATGAAAAATATCAGAAGACTGGAGCTACATCAAATCAGTAAAGAGATTTGTGGTTAAAACAAATTACATACAACTTTGCAGAGACTGAAACACTCATTAATTCTTGTAGGTGTGTGTGATGGATTGTATGGAACAGCAAAACAGTGATTATTAAGCAAAAATGACAGACATTTGTCTCTTCCAGGCTTTCTCAGATTGTTCATGATGTTTTATCTTATTAAGGAATAAACAAACAACAATCTTGTGTCAGTCATATAATTTAGATCCATATACCCCAAGTGTAAAACATCCTTTGAGCAACAACTGTGACACACTTGTCACTACACTATTGTGTGCACACATTATTCTGACCAGAAATGGTCGTAGCTCCAAGTGTCCACAACTATAAAGAATTATATCACTAAGTAGATTATAGAAGTGACAAATGTACATTTTGCTACAAATTATTTAAAGAAACACATTAAAAAATGCAGAGCTACAAGTAACAAATTGATAATACTGTACCAAATATAGCACAGTGACCCCTTCAAGGATGGGGAGGTACCTTGAAGTTGAAAGGCTGCTGATTCAAGGAAGTGGAGCTACTCTCCCCCTTTCTTGTACCAAACTTAGTTACTTCTCATTCCCCAGAAGTTGTATGACCCCTATGGGCTTAGTGCTTCCCAACAATACATGGCAAGCCAAAACTTTGTCCCATGGCTTGGTAGGCAACACTCTCACCTCACACACAATGTCCGTGGTTTGATCCCTGGCAAGGGTGGAAACACTGGGCATGTTTCCGTACACCTACTGTCCCTGTTCACCTAGCAAGCAAGTAGGTACCTAGGTGTTAGTTGACTAGTGTGTGGTTGCATCCTGGGGGAAAAGACTGAAGACCCCAATGAAAATAAGACAGACAGCCCCTCAATGATCCACTGCCTTATTTGGGTTATCCTAGGTGGCTAATACTCCAGGGTTAAAAATCCAAACAAAATCTTATCTTAACTGCAGGTATATTCCTCCTGTATCTACTACCCCTGTTAAAATGGATGAAAATAAGTACCTAGATGCTAGCGACTGTTGTAGGTCACATTTTGGCTAGGGAAACCACAATAAGTACTGTATATGGCTTTCTGTCATCAATACAGACGCCCCCAAATTACGAACAAGTTACATTCCAGAAGGCTGTTCGTATCTTGAATTGCCCGCAAGTCGTTATTTTGCCATTTTTCTACTATTATGATTATTATTATTGTTGTTTTTAATATTACTGTCATTATTATTATTGTTCTCTCTCTCTCTGCATCACTGTTCATTGAAAACTTAAATGCAATACTGTACAGTATCAGTAACATACATTTCTTAATACTAAAGCATATTTTAATAATAAATGCTGTAATAAAAACTTCTTTAACTAACTTTAACTAACACGGCAATCTGTTCGTATGTCCGAATGTTTGTAACTCGAATGTTTGTAAGTAGGGTAGCATCTGTACAAGTAGAGTACTCTATACCATACAGAAACAAAAGGCTACTTCAAGACCTGGGCATAGAAATTGCTCTACGGATCATGTTTCTAATTCTACATTAACTATGCCCACACACAAATTTAATAAAAATCATTTAGTCACTTTTGAAGAATGTGCTACATCAGACATAACTTCATTCAATACTTTTCTGTACATTAATTAGGACAAATGTTCACTATCAAGAGATATGATCTTCTTACTTATCACTGTCTGAACACAAGTCTCTAGTATTATGTGATGGTGTTTGTTTTAACTGTGTTTACTTTTGAGAATTACTTTAAGCACATTTCAGACCACATTTACAGTTTTCATGTACAGTATAATCAATATATCAATTTTTCATATAAATAATTTTATGCCATTACAACTAGATGTAATCTTCCTAGCTTGATAAGTGGCAGTTACAAAAGTTAATGCAGTACACATTGGCATTCAAGCGAAAGAATTAGGAGTTAAAGGTGACCATGCATCTCTTGCTGAAGTTCTCAATGTTCATCTTATAATCTTCATTTATAGTATCTACAGTAAAACATGACTTACATACTCCATTTTGCTTTTATTATTTTCATAATTAAAACACTGTATTTCCATGCTCATTTTAAAATGGTTCAAAACAATACAAAATTATTAAACTGTTATCATCATCTTGCATTAGACAGAATGAGGTTTCAATACACACAGTAAATATTGTTAGTCTAAAACGACAATGATGTATGACTATCTCCCTCTGAAGAATATTAGAAAATGTATCATCCATTATCCATTTCACCAGTTAAGACCCTTCTATACTCACTTATAAAATACTACAGATTTATGGTTACCTTAAACAAAAGCCTAAGTAGAATCTATCTATTGTAAAAGTATTTTAACAATAAAAATAGTGTACTGCACTTCACTTAGTAGGATCACCCCACTTAAAACAAAATTTTTGTATCATTAAGTTTAAATTAATATACAGTAGACACTCTCAATTCATGCAAATATAGCTCATGTTTTCAATATTCTGCAATTTAAATTTAGTTTTTTTTTCCTAATCAAAGTACAAAATTCCCAGTGAGGTGCACCAGAGTGGAATTCATTTCCACTGGTGGTACACATTTCTATTAAGGAGTGCTGTAGCAGGCAAAGAGGAGACCCCCCCCTACAGAGTGAGCAACTCTACTATTTTTAGCGCTCTTGGGGAGGGTGTGAGGGGATGAAAACAGCCTCCCATGAGGGTCATTGTATCTGGATGCATACCATCCATTTTCCCCTTCATGCACATCACTCAGTTTTTCCTTATTTTTATAACCCCATCTCATCTCTGGATATTTATCCTGGCACCAAACAAAATGCAGGTGATGCTAATGAAGAGAGGAAGAATATTAAGCATGAAATTATGCCTATTTCGAAAAAACTGGAGGTAACTAAGATGCTGAAGGGTGGTCCATGCATCATGGAGAGGGTACAAGTGTTTGGTGTTTGAGAATCAAAGATTAATGCAATTTGAGACAATGAAAGATAAAGGCTTGTGCAATGAATAATCTTCAATGAGACACACTGAAAACAATAAGGATTAGGTTATTACAGCTAAATGAAACAAACTGCTGGCATGACAAAATATCTGAGGAGTCCACTGCAACATTCCACTGATGAAGTTGCATCAACATCACAAGAGCCCCAACCTTCAACTTCACATCACCAACCCAAACTATCAACCTCGGCCCAGTAGGACCATAGCCACTTTCTCCACTCACTCGAGGATGTTAAGTATCACCAACCTGACTTGAAGGTAAGTAACAAATACTACACAGTATTATTGTAATCATTGTTTAGTTACATGTACTTTTCATTTTTCACTATCTGAACCTCACTAGAGTTCAGGTATGTCACAGGGCATCCCCATCAACAAAATTAGATAGAAAAATGTACATTTTTTTTCTAAGAATTAAGACTGTAAAAAAAAATTTGTTTTGGCATTTTGGAGATCAGAGTAACACAAACCCTATTTTCCCCCACAAGTTTTTCACTCTATATATGCAGAAATCACTGGTAACTCGTGTGAATTATGAATGTCCACTGGATTTCGTTCAATATGTGTACATATATATATATATATATTTTTTTTTGCACTAGTTGTAAATGTTACTAGTCTAGATAAAAGTTACCATTTTAAAAATACTATTTTACACAATGACAATGTAAGAAAATGTGTGTAGTTCTAGGATATTTATTGAGATTTTTTTTGTTCAGGGGAGCTTCATCAATCCAATGACTGACAAAGTTCTTGAGAGTGAAATACAGTGGACCCCCGGTTAACGATATTTTTTCACTCCAGAAGTATGTTCAGGTGCCAGTACTGACCGAATTTGTTCCCATAAGGAATATTGTGAAGTAGATTAGTCCATTTCAGACCCCCAAACATACACGTGCAAATGCACTTACATAAATACACTTACATAATTGGTCGCATTCGGAGGTGATCGTTATGCGGGGGCCCACTGTACTTCATCAATATTCTAGCACTGCATGTGTTATATGTACATACTTGTCCGTATTTAATACCATCTCTTACCGTGTATTGACATGTTTAATATAGTTAACACAAATGCTCATTATTTCCACTTCATGCCAGTTTAACATGACACATTATTAGTAAGCACAACATTAAATATTAAAGATAAGAATAAGAACAGATGGCCAAAGAGGGTGTCATCAACAAGGAATTGCAATACACTTTGAACAAAAAGTTGGGAAAATTATCAGCCAAAAAATACATTATACTTCATTATACTCTATAAAAATCACTTTTCATGTTTTTTAAAAGCTTTAATTTACTTACGGTTTTCTCACGTAATACATGATGATAATTATGTTAAAATACATAGGCTAATGTTACTCCATTTTTGCATAACTTGTTCTCAACCTCCAAGAGGTTGCTGCTTCCCTCTATGGTATGTGCTAACTAGACAATGCAGTGTGGCCAAGCTGGCCACTGAGAATGTCTTTAATTAAAATTTCCAGATCTAGTTGTAAGAGGATACTTCACAGACAAGTTCCTGTATAGGCAAATCCCCTTTTAGTAACCATGTGCCACATGATAAATTCATGGAAAGTACTAAACCATATGAGTCAAGCAGTGCTGCAGAGCAGTTGAGAGAGAGAGAGAGAGAGAGAGAGAGAGAGAAAGAGAGAGAGAGAGAGAGAGAGAGAGAAAGAGAGAGAGAGAAAGAGAGAGAGAGAGAGAGAGAGAGAGAGAGAGAGAGAGAGAGAGAGAGAGAGAGAGAGAGAGAGAGAGAGAGAGAGAGAGAGAGAGAGAGAGAGAGAGAGAGAGAGAGAGAGAGAGAGAGAGAGAGAGAGATAGAGAGAGAGAGAGAGAGAGAGAGAGAGAGAGAGAGAGAGAGAGAGAGAGAGAGAGAGAGAGAGAGAGAGAGAGAGAGAGAGAGAGAGAGAGAGAGAGAGAGAGAGAGAGAGAGAGAGAGAGAGAGAGAGAGAGAGAGAGAGAGAGAGAGAGAGAGAGAGAGAGAGAGAGAGAGAGAGAGAGATAGAGATAGAGATAGAGAGAGAGATAGAGAGAGAGATAGATAGATAGATAGATAGTAGGGAAGAGGTGGTACTGAGAGAAAACCATTAACTGAAAAGATGGTGAGGTCACAGTTGATATAGCAAACCCATGTCAATTAAGAAATCAGTCTGCAGCAAAATTGTGATCATCAGAGAGAAAAATAGGCAAAGAGACAGTTAGGATGAAATACAGGACAGTTATAGGCCTGTGAGAACAGACTCCACATGGAATGAAGATGTAATGGAGGTAGAGCCAGTAGATGGTGCTCAGGTCAAATGCTCCTTATTGGTGTAGGGCATAACGATGTATCCCTTAGTTTGCCTCTGACTGCCATCTATAAAGTCTGTTGACCAGACTTGAGAGCCTCTTTTGATGCTTGGGTTAAGATCCAAAGTCATGGTGTATATCCCCCCTGAGCCAAGCACATTGTTGTCATACCAAAATGAGCTTCACCACTGACACACATTCCCTTCAATGGGTAAGACTTGATGTTGAAGGGCCATTAATCAAAAGAATGAACTATCTTCCCTTTTCTCAGATTAAACCTGACTACCTTCCATTCCCTAGGCACTGTAAGACTTATGAATTTGCTATTTAAGAACACTGATACCTGACAAACAAAATAAGATTGGGTATAATCTTAGCACAGCACTCCCCTAATGTGACCTACTTAAGTGAGAAAAAAGCTGAAACTGAATAAAAGCCTGAAAGATAAGGTGAAGAGTCAATTTAATTTGGGATCCACTGGAATTTGTCATCTGAGGTGTGACTATTCTTAAAGTGGCCTCAGTTGTATGCAGTAGTTTACTCCTTAAATAACTGGTAATCCACTTTTCTGTAAGTACTGCACATGTTATATGTATTTTGGTACACACTGTCTCTGTTTTAATAAAGTCAGTTATGACTGTTTTCACATTGAAATCTGCCCTGTCCCTGTTACCCTGTAGTCTTGAGTGACCCATAATGTGTGGTTAATTTTTAAGAAATGCAGGTGCCTGATTCATCTTCTACAGAAAATACTTTCATAGTAACAAATTTTGTTCAAAGAAAATGGCCAAACACTAAAGTTCACCAGATCCTGCACATACTGTTGCTCATCTTCAGAGCCACCAGTCCTTGATCACTACTTCCCTAGGATATGCCAAACATCCATGAAGTCACTGTGAAGCAGAAGTCCAAGCTAGGACAGGGTAGCCCAAAGAAAACAAACTTGCCCTCACTTGAGTTCTAGCTGCCTTTCCAGGGAACTCCACCAGGTCCATTGTTGATCTCTATCAAACTGCAATATTCCTACCCCATTTTCAAAGTACTGTACAGACAATGTACTTCCCAAACCACAAAACTCAAGTGTTCAGCTAGCTGATTTCCTTGAATGTTTTCATACAGTATATTTTTTTTATTTTAACATACTGGCTGTCTCCCATCAAGTCAGGGTGACCCCCCAAAAAAAAAAACACTTTCATCATCATTTACACTATCACTGTTTTGACAGAGGCATGTAGATACAACAGTTTAGATGCTCCTCCAGACAGAAAATATCCTAAACTACTCCTTCAGAGTGCAGGCACTGTATTTCCCACCTCCAGGACTCAAGTCCAGCTAACCAGTTTCCCTGAATCCCTTAACAAAATACCACCTTGCTCCCACTCCAACAGCTCATCAAATCCCAAAAAACCACTTGTCCCCACTCATTCCTATCTAACACATTCACACACTCCAGCATGTCAATTCCCTTGACTTATTCCAATTAACCCTTTCAGGGTCGAGAGGCACTCTCCTAAACTCATTCTCAGGGTCAAAAAACTTTCGGAAAAAAAAAAAAAAAAAAATTTTTTTCTTATGAAATGAGAGAATCTTTTCCCGACCATAATGACACCAAAAGTATGAAATCTGATGGAAAACTTAAGGAATTATGCTCTCACAAAGTTAGTGGTTTCAACGACGTTTACCCATCGGCAATTTCGCCCACTTTGAGCCTCATTTTTGGCCAATTTCAGTGTACTAGTCGACAAAAATCATATCTATTTCACTAGAACTCCATTTTTTCTATCGAATGAGTACAAGAAACCACCCATTTACCGATTTCAAGTATCCAATAAAGTGGTCAGAAATTGGCAATTTTGCCAATTTCAGAAGATGCCAATTTCCAAATAGGGTTCAGAATAAGCAAGACAGACATTCCTGGCACTAAAATAACATTTTCTCTTTTCATTAGTCATATCCCCAGGCCCCTCATACATCTCTTTTGCTTTCCACTTTTAATTTTTATTCTCACAAAAAATAGAAGATTTACTGCTATGCAGACTACTGCATTAGTGTAGAAATGATGTAGAAATGGTATAAATAATATCACTGCACTTGTGAAAGAATATTAGACTCACCAGTTGATGTGTATTGGACGCTTGGCATGATTTGTTTACTTTTGAAATTTGGTAAAAATCAAACATTTCTGCTACTTTGAGCTCAATTTCAAGATACTTTTCATTGTGAAACCAATCAAAATCATCTCGATTTCTGTAACATGTCTTCCATTCTATGAAATGAGACCAGGAAGACTAGAATACAACCATAAATACCATATGAAAATACACTGCAAAGTCACTGTTTTAAACCAAAAACACGGTCGGAGTTTTTTTTCTCATTATGCACTGTATGCTGCAGGATTTTTTTTATACTATGCACAATGACCACATAGACCCATTCTTTCATATGTAGGCCTACCAGCTTTCTCTCACTAGATTTGAAGGCACTAGAATTTAGGCGTTCTAGTACGTCAATAACCCTGGTGCGTAAGCCGTACTAGTACGTCGGAAACCCTGAAAGGGTTAACACTTTTATGAGGATTTGAGCACCTACCTCTTAATGCCTCTTTCATATTGTCCTTCCCACCATTCCTTGGATTACCTCTACCCATCCCATCTACTCCAGACATACAGTATGTACATAAAGAACTTCTTTACTAACTTATCTTGCTCCATTTTTCATGACTAAACCATCTTTACATTTCTTTTGCTCTATGAATTATACCTTTCATACCACTATGCTTCTTCTAACTTCTCCACTCCTTATTCTCTATATACAATAATATAGGTTACGATCTTCGTAAGGTACATTAATACTGTAAGCATGATAAAATAATTCAAAACAGGATACCACAAGCATAGTTCTACTTTTGTAGAGCTACGCTTGTGGTAAATACACTCTCAGTGTATTTTCATTAAATAAGCCTACCATAATCCTTTTAAATATTTCCCACTACTTTGGTAGCACATATAAACCGCATCTTAGAAAAAAGCCTTTCTACACCTGCCAAAATGAGATCCAGCTCTCTCATATGCTGTCTACAACTTCACCAATATCATGCATCCTTATTTCCTATCTTCAGAAAAAGGCCTCATGTATACTCTTGTTTTTTCTCTAAGAATCTTTTAATATGGCTTTCTATAATTGGTATATTAAATTTTGTCCCATTTTAAATTTTTGCCATTTGCAGATCAATAGAATATACTTAACTCACAGTTTACGTATATTAAAGTCCCCCACAAATTAAGAAAAAATGAACCAAGTATGTAATTATTTACACATGATGACAACCTCTTTGGTAAAAAATAAGATTTAACACTCACCAGATGGTGCTGTGGCCCTGGATGAACTTGTAAAGATAACTCTTGGTTGAGGTCACCACAGTAGCCTTGGCTGGATGCTTCACCACCTTCCCCCAGGCTTGACCACTGAGAATGCATAATTTGATAACAATTATATTTAGGCAACTTATCAAAATAATTTAAGTACATAGAACAATGTATTCAAATTACCTATACTGTGCTATACAAGAGGTTCTGAACTTACAAACACCCTAAGTTACACACAATGAAAATTAAGAGGAGAGTCCAAGAGCTCAAGCTCATCCCCCAGAAACTCAAATAGGTAATTTCATCTGCACTTGCAAACAAGGATACTTAAGTACTGGCACAACTCAATTTTGCAACTTAAAATTGCAAACCAACCACAGGATTTCCCACACTCAAATCTGTTTTCTTTCTAGTTAATCTTTCTTATGAATGTCAATATAAACCAATTTTGAGTTATATATACAGAGATATTGCTAAAAACAGTAAATGTGAGACGGCAACTGGGAACCACATGTTGTGACAATGTTTACTAACAGCTGCAGCACCACTTTCCACTGCCATATCCTTTGCCCCACATATCAGATGAGTGTGTCTATTTGCAAGTCATTAATTGGCTTCAAAGTGCTAACATCATAAAAGCAGAATACAGTGGACCCTCGAGTTTCGGCAGCATCGACTTTCGCGAAATTCGACCTTTGGCAAGTTTTTTTGGCAAAATTTGGCCTCGAGTTTCGTGATTAGACTCGTGTTTCAGCAACCGTCCAGTACCCGTCCGCCCGTCACTGCGCACACCAAGCCAGTCTCCCATTCCATTCACGCTGTGCCACTGTTTACCAACATGTGACGATCACCCTGCGGGTTCATACAATACATTTCATAATAATCCATTGTTTTTTGTGCTTGCAACTGCTAAATAAGTCATCATGGACCCAAGGAAAGCTAGTGCAAGCTCTTTGGTAAATAAAGTGAGGAACACGATCCAGAGGGATTTTGAAGGGTTTGAGGCAGACCCTGCCCCTGCCGACCCTCTGCCTGTTGTGGAAGGTGTTGTGGCATTGGGCAAGTCCATGGGGTTGGAGGTGAGTGATGGGGATGTGGAAGAGTTGGTGGAGGACCACAGGGAAGAGCTAACCACTGACGAACTGCAAGAGCTTCAACTGGAACAGCATCAGACCACAGCCGAGGAACTTGCTTCAGAGGAGGAGGAAAAGAGAGTGAAGGAGGTTCCTTCTTCAGTGATTAAGGACATGTGTGGAATGTGGAATGAGCTGCAAAATTTTGTTGAAAAGTATCACCCTGACCAAGCTGAAACAAGCCATATCTGCAACATGTACAATGACAGTGTTGTGTCCCACTTCAGGGAAATCTTAAAGAAACGCCAGAAAAAGACCTCTCTGGACAGATATTTTGTGCGACAGGGGTCCAGTGACTCTCAAGTTGTTCCCAGTGGCATTAAAAGAAGAAGGGAAGTAACCCCAGATAAGGACTTGCTACCTAAAGTCCTAATGGAAGAAGATTCTCCTTCCAAACAATAGTGTACACCTTCTACCTATCCCCTCCTCCCGTGTTCCATCCACCCAGAAGTCTTCAGTAAATGTAAGTGTAATGTTATTATTATTTTTTATATGTATGTACTTGATTTCTCATTGATTTCAGTATATAAATCTTTATTTAACCCTTTCAGGGTCCGTCCCGTAGATCTACGGCTGGTCGGTGAGTGTCCAAACCGTAGATCTACGCCAAAATTCTAGCGCCGTCAAATTTAGCGCGAAAGCGCTCATAGGCCTACATATGAGAGAATGGGTCTGCGCGGTGGGTGTGCGCCATAAACAAAAAATCTAGGCGCCTGCATAGCATTGTGGGAACGCCGGCTCAGTCACCCTTGTTCACCATGTCTCGTCGCAAGTCAGCTCTCACTCCCCGGAAAATTGGGACTCTCCTCTTCCTGTCTGATAGTTCTGACACTGATGGAAGTGGAAATGAAGACGAATTCTACGGCTTTGATGAGTTAGTGACCGAAAATAATGACCAGGATATCGATAATAGTGCAGAAAACCCCGACGATCCTCGACCTTCTACCTCTGGTGTGGGCACTCGTGACTCACGGTCGGTTGTTCCTAAACGTAAGAGAAAACTAATATTTTCCCGTGGTCTGGCCTCTGACTTCAGTAATGACGATGATTCTGACGTGGATTGTGATTTTATTGCGCTCGACGATCATTCGAGTAGTGATAGTGAGGAAACATATTCACCAGTGAAGCGTTGGTATGTGCGCCGCCGCATGCGCTCGGGTAGTGTACCCTATGCTATGCCCAGGGGACGGAGTACATCCCGTAGTACATCCCGGAGTACATCCCGTGGCCCTACACCCGTTTTAGGTAGTGATAGTGAGGATGATGTGGCTACACTTGGCATGGATGGGCCACAGACATCAGTGGATGGTGTTAGTGGGGCTGGTGGTGGTAGTGGCACCGCCATGCGTGACTCGCTGTGCCACGCGGGAACCCACGCTGCTGACTCGTCAGTTCAAGGACAAAGCGGAGCGTCACCCACCAGCCCGCCACAACCACCCGTACAACCAGCCTATGATGTCCAGTATCCACCAGCAAACCGTATCTGGGATTGGCAGCAAAATCCCAATTTTGTTCCCAGCCCTCACCACTTTGATGACTCGCAAAGTGGAATTCTACCTACCTGTCCCCTTGGAACCACGGCCAATGAACTGGAATTCTTTGAATTATTCTTTGACCAGCCATTGATGGAAACTATTGTCAGGGAAAGTAATAAGTATTTTCAGTACACCATGGCAAATACGATCTTATCACCACAGTCAAGACTACACAGGTGGAAAGAGACGACTGTTGCAGAAATGTATTTGCTTTTTGCAACAATAATGCTTATGCCTCACGTCTATAAGCATAATATAAAAGCATACTGGTCCACAGATCGGCTAATTTGTACCCCATCCTTCAGTGAAATAATACCAGTGAACAGGTTTATCTTACTCTTACGTATGTTGCACTTCTCTGACAAAACCAGGCCTGACAGAAGTGACAGGTTATACAAGATTAGAAATGTTTTCATGTATCTCAAACAAAAGTTCAGGATATACTTTTATCCATTCAAGAATCTTGTAATTGACGAGTCTTTGATTTTGTTCAAAGGTAGACTGTCATTCAAGCAGTATATACCGAGCAAGAGGAACCGCTTTGGTATAAAATTGTTTGTACTCTGTGATTGTGACAGTGGCCTGGTGTTGGATATTGTTGTATACACGGGTAGTAAAACATTGAAAGATACCAAGATGTTATTGGGTATATCAGGTGACGTAGTGAGAAACATGATGGCACCTTATCTTGGTAAGGGCCATACATTATATACCGATAACTGGTACACAAGCCCATTACTCAGTGATTTCATGCGAGTGAACAAGACAGATGTGTGTGGCACAGTGCGTTCTAATCGTAAACATATGCCCAGGCTCAACGCAGGTGTTCGTGGTGATGACGTGCAGGTGTTTTACTGCCAATGACATCATGGCATTACGGTGGCATGACAAACGAGATGTCACATTGTTGACAACCATTCACCGTAATGAAATGCAAGACAGTGGCAAAGTTGATCGAGTGACTAATGAACGTATTCGAAAACCAGTGACAGTGATTGATTATACACAAAACATGCGCTTGGTTGACAAGTGTGACATGCAGATTGGTTTTGTTGACTGTGTTCGTAAGAGTTACAAGTGGTACATGAAACTTTTCTTCCATCTCATGGACATTTCAATGCTGAATGCATATAATATGTACCAAATAAAGACTGGTAACAGACCACCGTATGGTGAATTTTGTTTGTCTGTTGTCAGACAACTCATAATGAAGTACCAGGTAACAACACCTGCAATACAACATGGTCCTCGAATTCATCACAATATACCCAAGCGTTTGAGAAGAGAAGGTGATCATTTCATAATACAGCTTCCTTCAACTCAAAAGAAATTTGCTCAGAAGAGATGCATTGTCTGTGCACAAACAAAACGACGGCAACAAAGACGCAAAGACACTCGGTTTATGTGTGAGGAATGTAAGGTGCCTCTGTGCATGGTGCCTTGTTTCAAGGAGTTCCACAAGCTCCAGCAGTTCTAAAACCATGTCCAGTGATTGTAAATATGTAAATATATGATAGAACATTAGTATTATACAATATTTGTGCATGTTTATTGTAATAAACAACAGTGGTAAACAATAATATGATAATAACTTTAGTGCGGTTATTGTGTTCAATACAGTGAGTTTATATATATAAATTATATACAGTATTGGTCTCTCAGGCCCCAAATGTTAGTAGGAATAGAAAAAAATTGGAAAAGAAAAGAAAAAACAACTAAAACAACAAAATAATATAATACGCGTATGTGGAATTCGTCGATGTTGCCGCCACCACATCATTTTCTACAAACTTCTTGGCACTGTATCTCGGTAAGTACTGATCAGATTCTAATTTTTTTTGTTTTATTACCTTCACAAAAATATGCTCTTTAATTCTGTAAGAAAAAATAATTTTTTTTTTTTTCAAAATTTCTTGGACACTGGTGCGTGACTTCAGATTTTGGCCTTGGACCCTGAAAGGGTTAATTTGAAAAAAAAAAAAAAATTATTTTAATATTTTTGGGTGTCTGGAACGAATTAATTTTATTTCCATTGTTTCTTATGGGGAAAATGGTTCCGAGTTTCGTGAATTTCAACTTTTGGCATGCTCTCTGGAACGGATTAATCACGAAACTCGGGGGTCCACTGTAGTTAGGTCAGAACACCATAGTTTGAAGACCTACTGTGTTTTAATAATTTCTAGTAAAATGCAACTACAGTAGTCAGATAAAAAAAAATTGCAGTTAAGTAAATTACAGCATATAGATAGGGATCAGAGGGATGGTTCATTGGACAAAATGTATGTTAAACGAATCACATTTACCCACGAAAGTCCATGTTAAAACTTGATCTTGGCACCGAGATGATAATATTCCACATCTAATTCCTATTTATTTATTAATGATGAAATTAAAAAAAAAAAAAAATGTGCTCACCAGATATGAAATCATTGTTTAGAAGAGGCATAACTGTGTTATACCCCCTCTTCCCTTTTCTGAGTGCATTATGCCAAAAAATAATTAAAAAAAAAATAAAAAAGTAGTACTGTAGTCAGGATACATCACATTGTGTGTTTGTTATTGTTGGTTTGAAAGGGTGTGACAGCCCCTAGACCATCAGTAGCATAGCCTATCATAACCTATTAACCCAAAATTACTTGTTAGCCTAGGGTAACCTCATAAAAGAAAATTTGCATAAAACATAACAGCATAAAGTGAGGGAAACCTATACATGTACAGTATTACTTATGCAATAAAATCACAGTAAACAGGTGATATCACAATACGCAGAACAACCACTGTGAAAAAATAGCGAAATTCCAAGTGCTTTCGTGACTTCTCACATTATCCAAGAACTATAAAAATATATTTTTATAGTTCCTTGATAATGTCAGAAGTCACAAAAGCACTTGGAATTTCACAATTTTTTGACAGTGGTTGTTCTGCAGTACAGTAGTACCTTGACTTACGAGTGCCCCTACTTACGAGTTTTCCAAGTTATGAGTCATTGCTCAGTCAATTTTTTGCTCTGAGTTGCAAACCAAAATCAGAGTCACGAGCAAAAAAAAAAAAATATTTACTGAAAATGACATTTGGCAAGAACCCCGGCCTAAATGACACAACAAAAGGTGGTTTTGGGACTTGGTTTTTGACATTTGCAAAATATCTTGCCCTTTACTCCCACACAAATCCCAAAATACTTGGAATACAGTGGTACCTCGGGATACAATTTTTTTTTGTTCCAGGAGCCTGTTCAAGTGCTGATACCGAATGAATTTGTTCCCATGCGGAATAATGTAAATCAGATTAATCAGTTTCAGACCCCCAAAAATACACTTACAAAAGCACTTACATAAATGTTAGAGTTTTGTGCTGTTCGCATCCCGAGGTACCACTGTACGTATTTCCAATATTCCACAAGCCAACTGTAGAGCAATCTTTTTTTTTTATGATTCTTGTCAATATTATTGCAATTACTTCAATAATAAATGGCGAGCTTCATGAAATAAGTCAATAACTTACTTCCAAGATATTCATATATGTATATCACTGCACTAGTGATCTACCGCAGTTAGCCTCTCAAAAACTCCGTTTTCTCTTACCCAGGACCAAAGAACACGTTATAGGAAGGAGCAGTAATACGCAATTTTATATGTTCAAACTGGTTCTGGGCACTCGCCATATTATGGCCTATTTCATTCATTCTAGAGTATGTATCATGTTTCTATGTTACTTATAGTGTTTATTATGTCATATTAGATCAATTCTGATAGATAAATAAGCTGGAGAGTTGATATTAGCATTATATTGAAGTATTTTCTCCTGCCCCTGGGGTGGCTTTTTGGGGGCTCGAATGGATTAATGGCATTTCAGTTAATTTCAATGAGGAAAATTTATTTGATACATGAGCAAATTGAGTTACGAGCTCGGTCACGGAATAAATTAAACTTGTAAGTCAAGGTACCACTGTATTACTCATGTAGAACCAATAGTTTTTATGTTAATCATGACTATAATAATAATACTGTATAGTAGTGCAGATTTATTTGTAATGCGATACTGAAACAAAATTTAAAACTTTCTTGTAAAATGAATCAGGTACAAGTATCTTTGGTTTTAGGTTGTAGATGAGTTTCAGAACCATGGCAGCTGTACTAGGCTCAATCAAGTGGGAAGTACAGTGCATGCACTTTGAAGGAGCAGGTGGGGATGTTGCAGTTTGAAGGAGGGTTAGGGATGTTGCAGTTTGAAGGAGGGTTAGGGATGTTGCAGTTTGAAGGAGGGGTGAGGATGTTGCAGTTTGAAGAAACAGTGGATATGTTGCAGTTTGAAGGAGTGGGGATGTTGCAGTTTGAAGGAACATTGGGGATGTTGCATTTTGAAGAAATGGTGGGGATGTTGCAGTTTGAAGGAATGGTGGGGATGCTGCAGTTGGAAGGAACGGTGGGGATGTTGCAGATTGAAGGAACGGTGGGGATGTTGCAATTTGAAACAATGGTGGGAATGTTGCAGTCTGGAGGAGTGGAGATGTTGTAGCTTGAAGGAGAGGTATGGATGTTGCAGTTTGAAGGGTCATCTGAACTGGGATGTGATCCATAGAAAAGATATTGTAAATGTTGTATTTAACTAATAGTAATCTATTTATGCTCTGCCTAAAACATTATACACTGCATTTACCACAGGAACTTTCAATAACAAAACAGTAATACCCTTATCAGAAGTTGCTGTGACACATATTTGATCTTTCATGTATACAGATTCAAGTCCATACTCATATACAATCATTCATTTGAATCATATAAATTACAAACTATTTCAATATTGTATTATTAATACTGGACACTCATACACACACACACACACATTACTTACCCCATGTATTCCAGAAGGTCCTGCTTGAGAATCAAAAGACTGGTCATCAGGTGGATGACTGAAAGTGGAAGGTAACTGAAGATCTGAATGGTCTTTTGCTTCTCCACCACCATCAATTCCAAGGTTAGAAACTAACGCACCATAGTCAAACCCTGACTCTTGTAACTCGCCTTCATTCTCAGGTTCTACCAGCTCTTCTTTAACTAAAGACTCATCCACAACCTGAAATTTCATATATTCTATTACTATTAAAATTATTTAGAAGTCCTAATCCATCACTGTAATACATTTCCATGGGCAATAGGTGGTAATCAATTTGAAATGAAGAGAAGTGAAGCTTTAATTTCTTGGATGAAGAGCCCTTTACTAGCATCAAGGCAACCCCCCCCCCCAACATCCCTTGAATTGATGTATTCTACTAGCATTTACTGTACTTTAAAAATATGTACTGCTACTCCTTTCTAATTACTTTTTCCAAATAAAAAATTTAATTTAGGTAGAAGCAGTGTGTATTTAATAAAAAAAAACAATGTTCACATCTACTCTTGATTATTCAACACAGTGTATGAAATTATACTATACCAACATAAGTATTTGATACACAGAATCTTACTTCAGAAATTTCATGTAAATATTCCTTTTATTTTTATTATTTTAATTATTTTTAATTATTTTTTATTTTTCTATTATTTTTTTATTTTTATTTTTTTTATTTTTTATTTTTTATTTTTATCCATAGGGAAGTGGAACAGAATTCTTCCTCTGTAAGCCATGCGTGTCGCAAGAGGCGACTAAAATGCCGGGAGCAAGGGGCTAGTAACCCCTTCTGTATATATTACAAAATTTAAAAGGAGAAACTTTCGTTTTTCCTTTTGGGCCACCCCACCTCAGTGGGATACGGCTGGTGCATTGAAAGAAAGAAAGATATATATATACAAGGCAGGGTGGCCCAAAAAGAAAGAGGAAAGTATATCTATATATAACTGAACTTAGCCTACACCGTATACCTAACTATACCAAAACAAATTTAAATAACATTAGCAGTATACAATTTATAGAGAATCTTTTTATCACATACTTTAATATTTTATACATTCTTGTTATACGAGAACTGAACTGCATTTTACAATTTAACCGAATTTCATGTCTGTTACAGTTTGCATGTACTGTACCTGTACAATACACACCTCAGCTTGAGCCTCTGGTGATTCCTTTGTAACTGGTAGACATTCTAATCTTTGTTCCATCTCTTGATCTTGGTGTTGCTCTGGCTGTTGATCTAGTCCACTTCTATCTCCTTGTTTCTCTATTTTTTGATCATGCTTTTCATCTACCCTTTGATTTGTTTTATTATGGTGCCTATTTGTAGCAGTTTGTTCCTGCAAGTATTCACTGTCTTTATTGTTAAATGGGGAAGAGCGAGGTGATGGCATAGTGGAACGTAAGGACTGTCTTTCACACTGGGACGGACTTTTACTATTTTCTCTTCTTTGCCTCTTTGGATGTGGACTGCTTCTATCATCAGTTGAACCTCGAACATGTCCAGACTTTTTACTGCCAGTTGTCGGAGGTTCATCAGGAACAGCCAATCCCTTTATTTGTAATAATTCAGCAGCCTTGATCAACTGAGCCAAGTCATTCTGAGCCACACTCACAACTCCTGCATACATATAACTGAGAAGTGCCTCAATGTCTCTACATTCCACATCCTTCATAACAATGATTGGATGTTTACATGGAGTTCTTTCAAACATCTTTTGAAAATACTCACTACATGTTGATAGCACTAACTTGTGTGTGGGATAAAATTTTCCTTCACAAGCAATTGTTACATCAGTGTATCTCTCCTGAAAGATGAAAGAAAATTAAATGTAAACAGTCAAATACAGTGTAATATTGGAGAAAAATAAATCCAGCTTATATTATTGCAAACTTGTGATATACAGTAAGAAGAGAAAATCTAATGCTATAAACTTAAATTTCACTTGTATAGATGGTAAGCTTTGTTACTAATCAAGCTGGACATTTTAACAAATTACATACCATAAAAAAGGCAATTAAAAATTTTTGAAGGGATTAATACTAATACAAATTACCAATTTCTTGTTGCATGACTTGAAATAAATGAACAATATTTAGCCTTAAACTATAACTATACAGTACTATTTACAATAATCATTATCAATATTCTATGAAAACTCCCCTAATTCAATATATCAGCTGAAGATGCATAATCAAATCTGCACTGACATACCATATCTCGTAATGAAGAGAGCATGTGGCTGAATGTAGAGCTGTGGTTGTTCCATGACAAAGAGAGCATTCCATCTGCCATTGTGCCTCAACATTAACCTGTTAACAGAAACAAAAAATTACTAGGTAGTACCTATATAAAATAAATAAATAAATAAATAAATAAATAAATAAATAAAATATATATATATATATATATATATATATATATATATATATATATATATATATATATATATATATATATATATATATATATATTGGCAGTTTGGAGGGATATGTTGTGTATCTCTATACGTATATGCTTCTAAGCTGTTGTATTCTGAGCACCTCTGCAAAAGCAGTGATAATGTGTGAGTGTGGTGAAAGTGTTGAATGATGATGAAAGTATTTTCTTTTTGGGGATTTTCTTTCTTTTTTTTGGGTCACCCTGCCTCGGTGGGAGACGGCCGACTTGTTGAAAAAAAAAAAAAAAAAATATATATATATATACTACAGTAATAGTAGTAGTGCTAGTAGTATTGCAAGTAGTAATGCCAGTAGTAGTAGTAGTAATAGAAGTGCTAGTAGTAGTAGTAATAGTAGTTAGTAGTGCTAGTAGTAGTGCTAGTAGTAGTAGTAGTAGTAATAGTGCTAGTAGTAGTAATAGTGGGAGTGCTAGTAATAGTAGTAGTGCTAGTAGTAATAATACTAGGAGTAATAGTACAGTACTATGTGCCCCAAATGGCCCTACTTACAATACCACTCTCTAATCTACCCTTACCTCACCTATGATATTTGTGTTTGGGGATCTACTACGACAAATTACCTCAAACCATTAATAACCCAACGAAAAACTGCTGTGTGGATTATCACCCATTCCTGGGCCAGACACTACACCCCTCTGCTCTTCAAGAGTTTGAACTTACTTAATATACAAAATATGCACTCATATTCCTGTGCCTATTATATATACATATATAGAACATTAAACTCAATATAAACCCTCCCCTCAAACTTCTTGATAGCTACAACAGAACACACAGGCACAACACAAGGCACAAAACTCTCCTTGACATTCCCTGTGTCCACCTCACCTTAAAATGATAAAGATTTTATTTCTTTGTAAAGGTTACAATGTGTAATTACAATTTTGGTTTGCTAAGTACAAATAAAGCCACTATCATGCTGGGGCATTTCTGGCAGACTAATCCTAGTACATAATAACTAGTACTTAAATCTTGACAAGATAGTGATTAACTTATTAAAATCTTATTTAATCTTAATACTTATGTGAGGTAGTCAAGGTGGAGGTTTATAAGAATAATAATGTTGAAGTTACATACAATAAAAACAATATTATACTTCATTGATTAGCAGATGTTTAAATTAGTAATTTTATCTCATTCCAGCACACAATGATGCAAGGTGTGACAACAGTCCATCTGGCAAAGTTTACATTTCATTTGGTCTACATCTAGTGGCAGTGATTTAACCTCCCAAAGATACATGAAACCTAGCTGGAGCCGGGCAGTAGTGACATCCAAGAGTCTACTTATTTTGTTGGATGCACTATAGACATGTGGCTCCTCCTGCATGATAGAATGATGATAGATGGACTGACTGGTGTCAATCTCCCCGAGTCTTAGGTCAACAAAGTTCAGTTGAAGTTCTTTTCGTATTATTTTTCTCAAATACTGTACAAACAAATCACATGTAAACTACATTTTGTATACTATACAAAGAAATTATTTTTGTTTTTGTTCATTTGTTTGTTAGTACTTATGATGACATTTCCATCTAAGTTAGACCATTATCTGTCCCATTTTATTTGTGTTGTAATCTAAATAACTGCTCTGTCTTTATTCAATCACTCTACAAAACTGAAGATCTTTGAATCAGCCTGAAATATGTAATTTTTTGTAAATGACCTTTTACCATTACCTACCTTTCTTATTGAATTTATGAGTGTAGTTAACTTCACATGATGTCTTACTTAATAGTCTATATCTAGTTCTAAAGTAGCATGTAAGCCTTATGATTAATTGCCTGAAAAGCATTGCATTATTAGTGAATTACTTTTGTGCTTACTAATGTATTTAACTACATTTTTTTGTATGGCTCACAGAAATAAATATTATTATTTTTATATAAGTACTGTCGGGAATCTGTCTTCGAGTACCGTCAAGAAACCTGTCTTTGAGCACTGTCAAGGAGCCTGTCTTCGAGCACTGTCAAGGAGCCTGTCTTCGAGCACCGTCAAGGAACCTGTCTTCGAGCACCGTCAAGGAGCCTGTCTTTGAACACCGTCAAGGAACCTGTCTTCGAGCACCGTCAAGGAACCTGTCTTCGAGCACCGTCAAGGAACCTGTCTTCGAGCACCATCAAGGAACCTGTCTTCGAGCACCGTCAAGGAACCTGTCTTCGAGAACCATCAAGGAACCTGTCTTCGAGTACCATCAAGGAACCTGTATTCGAGTACCGTCAAAGAACCTGTATTCAAGTACCACCAGGAGCCCGTCTTCGAGTACCGCCAGGAGCCCATCTGCAAGTACCACCAGGAGCCCGTCTTCCAGTACCACCAGGAGCCCATCTTCCTGTACCGCCAAGAGTCCGTCTTCCAGTACCATCAGAGAGCCTGTCTTCAAGTACTGTCAGAGTCTGTCTTCAAGTATCGTCAAAGCCTGTCTTCAAGTACTGTCAGAGAGTGTGTCTTTAAGTACCATCAGTCTGTCTTCAGGTACCATCAGAGTCTGTCTACAAGTACCATCAGGAGTTTGACACAAGTAACAATAGTGGCCCTACACAATGCTCTTTTCAGAGCTCATCTTTCCAATGAAGCAAGTGATGAAGTGAGCAACCACCACCACAACAACCCACTTCACCACAACCATCACCACAACCACCACCACAACCCACTTCACCACAACCACCATCATCACAACAACCACCACCACCATTACAACAACCTACCACCACCACTGCAACAACCTACCACCAACATTATCACAATCATAACCTACCATCACCATTATCTCAACCACCACAGTCTCTCGCTTTAGCTACAATTAAACAGTGATATCATAGTATACAGCACCAATGTAATACCAACACAATGATGGTAGTGTAATATTGTTACGTCCAGCAGCAGCAGTAACAGCAGCAGTAACAGCAGCAGCAGCGGCGTTACCACAACAATGACCTGAGCTCAGCTACCATGTATATAAACCTACAATTATAATACAACTTTTATTTAACCTCTTCATGAATAACATATATTTATTTTTAAATGGACTTGAGGGCACACACACGTTATGGACACTTAAATTAATATATTGCATTTAGGTCCTGGTCAGTATTGAGTTCAGGTTCTGATTTATATTGATTCCAGATTCTGTTCTATATTGGTTCCAGGTTCTGCCCTATATTGACTCCAGGTTCTGCTCTATATTGACTTCAGGTTCTGCTCTGTATTGACTCCAGGTTCTGCTCTGTATTGACTCCAGGTTCTTCCCTATAGTGTATCCAGGCTCTGCTCTATATTGGCTCCAGGTTCTGCTCTATATTGGCTCCAGGTTCTGCTCTATATTGGCTCCAGGTTCTGCTCTATATTGGCTCCAGCTTTTGTTCTACATTGACTCCAGGTTCTGTTCTATATTGACTCCAGGTTCTGTCCTATATTGACTCCAGGTTCTGCTCTATATTGACTCCAGGTTCTGCTCTGTATTGACTCCAGGATCTTCCCTATATTGTATCCAGGCTCTGCTCTACATTGGGTCCAGGTTCTGCTCTATATTGGCTCCAGGTTTTGTTCTACATTGACTCCAGGTTCTGTTCTATATTGACTCCAGGTTGTTCTATATTGACTCCAGGTTCTCCTCTATATTGACTCCAGGTTCTGCTCTATTGACTCCAGGCTCTGCTCTATATTGGCTCCAGGCTCTGCTCTATATTGACTCCAGGCTCTGCTCTATATTGGCTCCAGGTTCTGTTCTATATTGGCTCCAGGTTTTGCTTTATATTGACTCCAGGTTCTGCTCTATATTAACTCCAGGTTCTGCTCTATATTGACTCCAGGTTATGCTCTATATTGACTCCAGGTTATGCTCTATATTGACTCCACATTAAATTCAATATGGCGTTTCCCCCCCCGGCGTCACTTAGCAGCTGTTTTACACCCCCCTCACTCGAAATATCTCGAAAGGGTCAAATCAGCATCATATTTTATTACACAATTATTATATTATTCATTTATATGCCATTCGTCGCTCAACCCTTGGGACGAGCGGACGTGTACTGAGCCTGCCCCCTACTGTCAGCTGGTGGAAGTGGAAACTTGATTTTCTCAAAATGGCGCAGCAGGGTAGACGCTGGGTAAATACTGCCGGCATAGAAGTGGTGCATGGGGCTGTGTTTGCCCACTCACCTCAGGTTTTACTGCCTGCCATCATCAGAGACACATACAGTATAGCAAATGAAGAGCTGTATGGTGTGGCGTTGAATGTAGCATACCGGATCTTCGTGAATTTTCGTAGGCCAGCGTATATGAAGAGAAGGTCACCAGATTTCAGGATATTTGTATGCCAGTGAATCCTGCTGTGATGGTGAGGCTCCATGACGTGTCCCGTTATTACACGTGGGTGAAGATACGGAATGTGCCTTTTGAGGCTGATGAGGCGGACTTACGTGCCGTGTTTGTAAGGTATGGGACAGTTCACATGGCTACGTTGAGGAAGTGGAAGGAAGGTTCATATACTGGGATACCTGAGGGAAGTTTCTCCTTGAAGATGACATTACAGCATCCCATTCCTTCATACGTTCAACTAGATGACTTCAGGATGCAAGTAATGGTGACCTACTCAGGGCAACGACGTACTTGTCACTTATGCAGGGCCTATGACCACACTGCAGTGAAGTGTGATTGTCAGCAGGGTATGCAGGCGACTGATCTTCATGCGAAGATACGGAGGACCAGAAGATGGAGGAGCCCAGGCCGGAAAAGCCTATATTGCGTAAGGCTTGGAGTGTGGAGGTGGACGAGGCGGAATTGATGGAGGGAGATTGTGTAACGGGGGAGCCGAGCTCTTCCGGGCAGGTACTGGAGGATGTAGGTGAGGTGCCGCCTAGTGAGGACAGGGACATGGAGGTCACCATTGACACCGTGCTCCACAACCTCTTAGGAACTCCAGGTGAGGTGTTTGTTGTGGGACTTGTGGGTGCCCTGGAGTCTGCTGTGGACCCGGGAGACATGGTGGGAGGACTGTCAGAGGCACGAGTCGATGCTGCTTTGTAGAATTGTAATGTGGTGGCAGACGTGCAACGGATGGCTTCCAGGAGGATGTTGGGAAGAAGGCTCGAGGGTCACGGAAGAGAGCAGCTGTTCTCTTGGAAATGGACGATGTGCTCACCCCGGCGCAGCGTCCTGGTAAAAAGGTTTGGGCTAATGTAGAGGAGCGTGGACCTGGAGGATCCACGGGCAAGGGACCTGTAAAAGGTGGTTCCAGAGGGGCATATTGGGCCCAAGGTGGTATTAGGAGGAAGGGGGAAAGGGGTGTAGCCGTGCCTAAAGGCAAGCCTCCTCGAGAGTCTCCCTATTAATATTAATGGTTTGAGGAATGAAAGGAAGTGTGCATGGTTTCATGAGTTTATAGTGAGGTACGGTGTAGATGTGTTTGTGCAGGAGCACAATCACAAGCAGGGTTGTATGTTGGTGATTGAGGGGTATACTGTAGATGCGGCACACTCTAGTTAGTTTAATATGTTTATTATGCACCCCATACCCATCCTGTGGGCGGTAGTCAAAAGATTACAGAGGTACATAATTGGTCCAGGGACTGGACTCCAAAGTTTTGATAGCTGAGCAAGTTACAAAGGTAATGAACTAGATCTGGTCATAATCATGACCAAGTTACAAAGGTAATGAGCTCCAGGTAGAGCTGGTCAAAATCATGACAAGTTTCAAAGGTAATGAATGATAAACACGTTATCACATGATTACAATCATAGATAAATTACAGAGTAATGAGCAGTTGACAAACATAGCAGGGAATTCATCCATTGCCCCAACAACAGATGTTGCTAGGTGCCTGTCTCTCCTCAGCAGACAGCCATTGCAAACAGCAGCAAGTTGCCCCGGGATCTGCTGCTTGCACGAGCACCATCGACCCTCCCCAAGAGGTCCAAGAAGCCAGTGGCTCCGTTAGCAGCCCGATGGAGAGCTGTCCTAGGGACATGGCAACGTCCTGGTGGACGCCAAGTTGACTGAAGATCCCAGGCCCTCGTGTGCACGGATGTTGAAGCTTGAGGAACTGAGTACACACTGCCTGTGGCACACCTGACAGCTGCCTCGCGGTCGAACTCCACGATGCTGTCCCTGTAGTGGAAGTTCCTGTGAGCCCGGCACTCCCTGCAGTGCCATCGCTGACATCGTGGGTTAGGGGAGAAGTACCCTCTAGAGATGGGGTGGCGCTGGGAGTTGGGTGGGTGAGGCGGGGGAGACGGGCAGGGGCGAGGCGTTATGAGAGGGTCACTGTTTACTACACACGCCCTCCCCCTCCCCCCCAGCGGAGAGGGGGGGAGGCGCTGACTGGTCCTGACTCGACAACACCAAACCTTCTGCACAACACTTCAACTATTTACGCTGAAATGATGCACTGGGAAGTCCGTTCGCTGCTCTGGTATCTTCTCAAAGCATTCACACTGAGTTCTGTTAAGTAGGGACCAGGTCAGCCTCTTTGACCAGGAGCTATCCTTGAAAATCCCGCAGCTAGCCCGCTACACAACCTGCCACGTCGGCCATGTTGGCTGTTGACGAGACTGAATGGAGGAGTGGCTATTTTGATGAGGGAGGCTAGCCTGTTTATTGTGCGTCATTGTGAAGAGGGTGGGGAGAGGAGGGTTATACAAGTGGATGGGTTGTGGGGGAGGGAGAAGGTGACCTTTGTGTGTGTTTATGGCCTGGCGGAGGGGGACGGTAGGGTTAAGAATGAGTTTGTGCATGATGTGTTGGTATATCACCTGAGGTCGCTTCCGGCGGTAGCTGTGGTGGGAGGAGACTGGAATTGTGTGATCCGTCATAGAGACTTGGAACTTAGGGGAGCAGGATATTGTTCTAGTGTTTTGAGGGAGCTGTTAACTGGGTGGGGTTGGTAGATGTGGGGGGTGCAGCATGGGAGGTGGAGCACACCTTTGTGAGGCAAGGGTATGCAGCAAAGCTGGACAGATTATATGTGACTAGAAGAGCAGTGGTACAGAGAGTGAGTGTTTTGGATGTGGTCTTTTCAGACCACAGAGGCGTTTTGGTAGAATCAGGATGGGAAGGGTTGCCGAATAGGTATAAGAGCTACTGGAAATTGATTGTTGTGTTGCTTACTGATGTCGAGGGGAGGGTCTTATTTGTCCATTTATAGGAAAGATTGTTGGAAGGGGTGAGCATGGAGGGGGATGTGCTGAGTTGGTGGAATACAATAGCGAAGACGAAGATTCGGGAGTTCTATGTATGCCAGGGGCGGCATGAGAATCAGTTAACTTATGGGCTTATTAGGTATCTTGAGGGGCAGTTATGGGAACGTTATGGGAGAGGGGGAGGGGGGTGGGATCCCCAGTTGTGGACATAGAGGGATTGAAAGATAGACTCAGGGAATTGCAAAATGAATGGTTTGATATGGTAAGGGTGTTGGGGGGGTTAGAGGAGGTGATATGGGGTGATAGGCCATTGGCATGTGTCCTGCGAGGGCAGGCGTGTCAACGTGTTGCTACGGAAATGGTAGAGTTACGTGTACACGAGGAAATGGAGGGGTATAGGGAGGGGCAAGAGCTGGTCACTACGAAGGGATGGGGGGATATGTGGATACTTGGCTTAGTGCGTATACAAGAAGTGCAGGTGTGAGCATGGAAGCGGTTAGGGAGACGGGAGATTGGGTGCAGTGTGTGTGCTTGACAGGGACGATAGAGAAAAGTTAAATGGGAATATTGCAGAGGAGGAGGTGTGGACGACATTAATGGGCATGAGTTGGGGCAAGGCGCCGGGGATAGACGGGCTGCCGAGTGACTTTTATATACAGCACTGGGGCGTACTAAAGGAGTTTTTAGTGAAATTGTTTAATGTCATGAAAGAGCGGGGAGAGTTGGAGGAGTTGCAAGCGACGGCAATTATGGTCTTGGTCCCAAAGGGGGATAGTCAGTAAACGGTGAAGGATTACCGAATGATATTACTTATGTGTGTGGATTACAAACTCTGCAAAAATATTGGGTAATCGTTTAAAGAGAGTCATTGGTAAGGTTATAGTAGGGGCCAATATGGGGTACCAGGTAGGTCAGTGTACAAGGGACATGGGGTCATTCGGGGGTTTATAGAGAGTACGCAAGAAAGGGGGAAGGGTATTAGCACTGGATTGGAGGGCGGCATATGATAGTGTCGAGAGGAATGCATTGTGGAGGATCGTGAGGTGGCAGGGGTTTAGGGAGGAAATTGTGCGATAGGCGAGTACTTTGTATCAGGGAGCGGGCGTGTGTGTGCAGATAAATGGGAGGGTGGGGTCGTGTGTGCGGCTGGGCAGGGGTTTGCGACATGGTTGCCCTCTATCACAAATGCTATTTGCATGTTTACAGACTCCTTTTTACAGGGCAGTGGAACGATGCATGAGGGGGGGGGGTGAGGGATGATTGGAGTGGTGGGAGACCTGGAATCATAGGTTACATTGATGATACGACAGTCCTTGTAGTGATACTGGTCCTGTGAGGAGCAGCAGCAGGATAATACTGCACCACCTCTAGGGGCCCTTAACAACAACAACAACAGTTTGGTGTGGTCATGGGCACCAACACATGGTGTGTGATTCTCTTATACTTTATCCATTTATCTGCGATGCAGATTACATGGTGAGTTTAAATATGTGGCCTGTAGTTATAACTTTTCTCTTGACATATGCAAGACATCACCATCCCTGTAGAAGCCATTATTAGATGTACTAGTCATTATATTTTGTTGTTGCAGAAGTACTATGAAGATTCTATGTTCAATAAAGCCTAGAGATAAGGCCTGTGTTTCTATCACAACAATTTATTGAACATAGAATCCTGGGCTACCTGGTGGTGATCCTGCGCTAGACTACATCACAACATGGAGCGTTTACTGAAACCTGAGAGGCTAGACTGTGACCCCAGCTTATCAACGGCTGCTCAGGAATGGAAGCACTGGTTTAAGACTTTCGAAAACTTCTTGGGAGCCCTTCCTAAAGAAGATCTAGATAAACTAAGTCTGCTCATCAATTTTGTGTCACCTAAGATATATGAGGCTATTTCTGAGTGTAATACCTACGAAGATGCTATCAAAACCCTCAAGTCTCAGTATATTAAACCTACAAATGAAATCTTTGCACGCTATCGCCTTGCAACTCGCCGCCAGCAGATTGATGAGTCCTTAGAGGAATACTTTCAAGCACTGAAAATCTTAGGTAAGGACTGTCACTTCCAAGCAGTGACAGCTGCTCAGTATTGTGAAGAGTCCATCAGGGATGCTTTTATCAGTGGCCTGCAATCACCAATAATAAGGCAGCGTTTATTGGAGAATAAAACTCTCGACTTAGCTGCTGCCTTTGACCAGGCAAGAGCTCTAGATTCAGCCCAGAAGAATTCTGAAGTATACAGTACCGCTCAGCCTTCTCGAGTGGTAAGTGCTGCAATTCCTGACCAAGACTCTTGCAATGAAGTTACTGTGGAACCTGCCTCAGTGACAGCAGCAGCAGGTACGGTGTGTTTCTTTTGTGGTTTTTCAAGACATCCACGTCCAAAGTGTCCTGCTCGTGAAGCAATGTGCCATAAATGCCACAAGAAAGGTCACTTTGCGAAAGTATGTCGTGCTAATGCATCAACAAGAGCTAGTGCCTCCACACATTCCAGTGATCATGCGACTCTAGCAACAGTGACTTCTGCGGCTACTCCAAATTCACTGTCAAAGGCAGTTGTGAAAGTATTCATCAAAGGAACAGAAGTAGATGGTCTTATTGATAGTGGCAGCTCAGAGAGTTTCATCAACCTTGACTTAGTTAAACGGCTCTCCTTGACTCTACATCACTCATCAGGTACCGTTTCCATGGCATCAACATCTCTCTCTATTCAGACCTTAGGGTTTTGTAAGGTAAATCTCAGAGTTAATGGAAAGGATTATCAAGATGTACATTTAGCTATTCTGCCACAACTGTGCTCTGATGTTATCCTTGGTCAGGACTTTCAGAAGCTGCATGGTAGTGTCACCTTAACATATGGAGGTGAACTGCCTCCTCTTGTTGTCTGTGGACTTAGCACTTTAAGGGTAGACCCACCAAAGCTGTTTGCAAATCTTACCGCGGATTGCCATCCTATATCAGCTAAGTCACGCCGCTATTCTTATGAGGATCGGATGTTCATTGAGAAAGAAACTCAGAGGCTGCTGAAGGAGGGTATTATAGAACCGAGTGATTCTCCTTGGCGTGCACAGGTTGTTGTTGTTAAGGATGGTTATAGGAAACGGAGACTGGCTATCGATTACTCTGAGACAATCAACAAATTTACACTTCTTGATGGGTACCCTCTACCTCGAATTGACGATACAGTGAACAAAATTGCTCAGTACTACGTGTTTAGCACAATTGATCTGCAGAGTGCCTATCATCAAGTCCCTATAAGGAATGAAGATAAACCATACACAGCGTTTCAGGCTAGTGATGGCCTGTATCAGTTTACCAGAGTCCCTTTTGGAGTCACCAATGGGGTAGCCTGCTTCCAACGAATTATGGATTCACTCATTCAGGAAGAGCAACTCATGGGAACTTACGCGTATTTAGATAATGTTACCATTTGTGGCAAGACCCAGGAGGAACATGATGCAAACCTTGATAAGTTTTTGGAAGCCGCCAAGAAGAAAAATATCAGTTACAATGAGGAAAAGTGCACTTTTTCAACTAAAAGGCTTAGCATCCTTGGTTATGTAGTGGAAGGAGGTTCAATATTCCCAGACCCTGAACGACTACGACCTCTACGGGAACTTCCAATGCCTCAAGACAAAAAGTCACTCCGAAGAACTCTTGGTCTCTTTGCTTATTACTCACAATGGATCTACAACTATTCAAGTAAAGTCCGCCCATTGAGTGCTACCACATTTCCTGTGACAAAGGAAGCAGAAGCCGCTTTCCATACTCTCAAACAGGACATTGAAAACTCAGTAGTTCAAGCCATTGATGAGTCCCTACCATTCGAAGTGGAAACGGATGCATCTGACATTGCCATTGCTGCAGTCTTATCTCAGGCAGGACGACCAGTAGCCTTCTTTTCGAGAACTTTTCAAGGATCAGAGAAATGTTATGCTGCTGTAGAAAAGGAAGCCCAGGCCATCATAGAAGCAGTTCGCCACTGGAGGCATTATTTAACTGGTAGACATTTCACCATAAGGACTGACCAACGGTCCGTGATGTATATGTTCGACAAGAGGCACAAAAGTAGGATAAAGAATGACAAGATATTACGCTGGAGGATGGAACTATCGTGTTATGACTTTGATATCCTGTACCGACCGGGTCAAGAGAACATCTCACCTGATGCATTCTCTAGGTCCCACTGTGGAGCAGCATGTCATGATTTGCAATCACTCTCATCTCTCCACAAGGCTTTGTGTCACCCAGGAGTTACACGCCTGTACCATTTTGTCAAATCAAAGAACATGCCCTACTCAGTGGAAGATGTGCGACAAGTGATCAGAGCATGCAGAGTATGTGCAGAGTGCAAGCCAAACTTTCATCAGCCAGAGAAGACTCATCTCATAAAATCCACCCAGCCTTTCGAAAGATTGAATATAGATTTCAAAGGACCTCTACCAAGCACAAATCAGAATAGGTATTTCCTTAACATAGTAGATGAATATTCAAGGTTTCCCTTTGTATTCCCCTGTGCAAATATGGCTGCTTCAACTGTTATTAGTTGTCTTTCACAGTTGTTCTCTATTTTTGGTATGCCAGCTTATATCCATTCAGACAGGGGATCCTCGTTCATGAGTAACGAACTTCAGGAGTTTTTGGCTAGCAAAGGTATTGCCTGCAGCAGAACAACAAGCTACAACCCTCAAGGCAATGGTCAAGTGGAGCGGTTCAATGGTACTATATGGAAGGCAGTTACAATGACATTAAAGTCGCGCAATCTACCTGTTCAACACTGGCAAACTGTCCTACCGGATGCTCTTCACTCTATTAGATCACTGCTGTGCACAGCTACTAATGCAACCCCTCATGAAAGACTCCTCAACTATTCACGTCGTTCCTCTACGGGAGCCTCCGTGCCCACTTGGTTATGTCATCCTGGACCTGTTCTCCTGAAGAGTCACCGTAGGATGAACAAGACGGATCCTTTAGTGGAAGAGGTAGAGCTCCTGCAAGCTAATCCACATTACGCCCACATTCGCTACCAAAATGGTGAAGAGACTACAGTATCTACAAGACATTTAGCCCCAGTTGAAATCCCTATTAGTGTGGAATCTCAAGATACACCAATAGATGTGAAAGATGCTTCGTTTTCTCCTGGAAAGCCCCTTGAGACTACCCCTATGGAAATAGAGGATTCTGCTCCAGCAGTTAATCAAACCCCGCTGGAAAATATCGAACCTGGTGAAGAGGCTCAAGGGCTACGAAGGTCGGGACGTGTACGTCGCCCACCTAACAGTTTGGGAGATTACTGTCTCTGATATTTTAGAAGGGGGAGATTGTAGTGATACTGGTCCTGTGAGGAGCAGCAGCAGGATAATACTGCACCACCTCTAGGGGCCCTTAACAACAACAACAACAGTTTGGTGTGGTCATGGGCACCAACACATGGTGTGTGATTCTCTTATACTTTATCCATTTATCTGCGATGCAGATTACATGGTGAGTTTAAATATGTGGCCTGTAGTTATAACTTTTCTCTTGACATATGCAAGACATCACCATCCCTGTAGAAGCCATTATTAGATGTACTAGTCATTATATTTTGTTGTTGCAGAAGTACTATGAAGATTCTATGTTCAATAAAGCCTAGAGATAAGGCCTGTGTTTCTATCACAACAGTCCTATTGAGAGGGAGGGAGGGATTGGAGGGTGTGGTGAGGGTCATGGATGTTTTTGGAGCGGCAACTGGTATTGCGGTGAACGTGGATAAATCAAAGCTCATGGGAATAGGGGCAGAGGGGGCAGGGGGGTAGGGGTGATGGGGTGCGGTGGTGTGCTGTGGATCAGGTAAAGATTTGTGGGGTTGTGTATATGGGCAATGTGCAGATGGCAAGGGAGGTTAATTCGAGGTGTGTAGTCGATAGAGTGCTGGGAAGATTAGATGATTTGTGGCCAACCCATCTCACGCTACACCAGAGGGTCATTGTGGTCAATGTGCTTCTATTTAGCAAAATATGGCACGTAGCAGCGATGTACCCTTTGGTGTATGGGGATGTTTGGAGATTTTTGGGTAGGGTTTTCAGGTTTATTTGGGGTTCGGGATGTGACTGGCTAAGGAGAAGGGTGGTAATGCTCCCGGCTGGAGTTAATTCACCTGGAATGTAGGTTGAAGAGCATTTATGTGAAGCACAGGTTCCTGTGGATGTGTGGGGTGGGAGGTTTACCTGGAGTTTACCTGGAGAGAGTTCCGGGGGTCAATACCCCCGCAGCCCGGTCTGTGACCAGGCCTCCTGGTGGATCAGAGTCTGATCAACCAGGCTGTTACTGCTGGCTGCACGCAAACCAACGTACGAGCCACAGCCTGGCTGATTAGGAACAGACTTTAGGTGCTTGTCCAGTGCAAGCTTGAAGACTGCCAGGGTAATCCCCCTTATTCCCTGGAACGCAGGCGGGAGACATACATGATTATATACACCTGGAAAATCCTAGAGGGACTAGTACCGAACTTGCACACGAAAATCACTCACTACGAAAGCAAAAGACTTGGCAGACGATGCAACATCCCCCCAATGAAAAGCAGGGGTGTCACTAGCACGTTAAGAGACCATACAATAAGTGTCAGGGGCCCGAGACTGTTCAACTGCCTCCCAGCATACATAAGGGGGATTACCAACAGACCCCTGGCAGTCTTCAAGCTGGCACTGGACAAGCACCTAAAGTCGGTTCCTGACCAGCCGGGCTGTGGCTCGTACGTTGGTTTGCGTGCAGCCAGCAGCAACAGCCTGGTTGATCAGGCTCTGATCCACCAGGAGGCCTGGTCACAGACCAGGCCGCGGGGGCGTTGACCCCCGGAACTCTCTCCAGGTAAACTCCAGGTATGTATGCTGGGAGGCAGTTGAACAGTCTCGGGCCCCTGACACTTATTGTATGATCTCTTAACGTGCTAGTGACACCCCTGCTTTTCATTGGGGGGATGTTGCATCGTCTGCCAAGTCTTTTGCTTTCGTAGTGAGTGATTTTCGTGTGCAAGTTCGGTACTAGTCCCTCTAAGATTTTCCAGGTGTATATAATCATGTACCTCTCCGCCTGCGTTCCAGGGAATACAGGTTCAGGAACCTCAAGCGCTCCCAGTAATTTAGGTATTTTATCTCCGTTATGTGTGCCGTGAAGGTTCTCTGTACATTTTCTAGGTCAGCAATTTCACCTGCCTTGAAAGGTGCTGTTAGTGTGCAGCAATATTCCAGCCTAGATAAAACAAGTGACCTGAAGAGTGTCATCATGGGCTTGGCATCCCTAGTTTTGAAGGTTCTTATTACCCATCCTGTCATTTTTCTAGCAGATGCGATTGATACAATGTTATGGTCCTTGAAGGTGAGATCCTCCGACATGATCACTCCCAGGTCTTTGACGTTGGTGTTTCGCTCTATTTTGTGGCCAGAATTTGTTTTGTACTCTGATGAAGATTTAATTTCCTCGTGTTTACCATATCTGAGTAATTGAAATTTCTCATCGTTGAACTTCATATTGTTTTCTGCAGCCCACTGAAAGATTTGGTTGATGTCCGCCTGGAGCCTTGCAGTGTTTGCAATGGAAGACACTGTCATGCAGATTCGGGTGTCATCTGCAAAGGAAGACACGGTGCTGTGGCTGACATCCTTGTCTATGGCAGATATGAGGATGCGGAACAAGATGGGAGCGAGTACTGTGCCTTGTGGAACAGAGCTTTTCACCGTAGCTGCCTCGGACTTTACTCTGTTGACTACTACTCTCTGTGTTCTGTTAGTGAGGATATTATAGATCCATCGACCGACTTTTCCTGTTATTCCTTTAGCACGCATTTCGTGCGCTATTACGCCATGGTCACACGTGTCGAAAGCTTTTGTAAAGTCTGTATATATTACATCTGCATTCTTTTTGTCTTCTAGTGCATCTAGGACCTTGTCGTAGTGATCCAATAGTTGAGACAGACAGGAGCGACCTGTTCTAAACCCATGTTGCCCTGGGTTGTGTAATTTATGGGTTTCTAGATGGGTGGTGATCTTGCTTCTTAAAACCCTTTCAAAGATTTTTATGATATGGGATGTTAGTGCTATCAGTCTGTAGTTCTTTGCTATTGCTTTACTGCCCCCTTTGTGGAGTGGGGCTATATCTGTTGTTTTTAGTAACTGTGGGACGACCCCCGTGTCAATGCTCCCTCTCCATAGGATGGTAAAAGCTCGTGATAGGGGCTTCTTGCAGTTCTTGATGAACACGGAGTTGGGTATTTTGCGAGAGGATATTCAGAGGTGGTGGAGGGGACGGGATTTGCAAGATTGTGAGATGTTGCATGTCTTAATGCTCGTTAGAGATCCGAAGAACATGAGGGTTGGGTCCATAGAGAAGGCGGTATGGCCTAGGGAGGCAGTGGCTGTGAAGTGGCGTACCCGATGTATGCATAGGCAACATGGGTTTAGAACAGGTCGCTCCTGTCTGTCTCAACTACTGGATCACTACGACAAGGTCCTAAATGCACTAGAAGACAAAAAGAATGCAGATGTAATATATACAGACTTTGCAAAAGCCTTCGACAAGTGTGACCATGGCGTAATAGCGCACAAAATGCGCGCTAAAGGAATAACAGGAAAAGTCGGTCGATGGATCTATAATTTCCTCACTAACAGAACACAGAGAGTAGTCGTCAACAGAGTAAAGTCCGAGGCAGCTACGGTGAAAAGCTCTGTTCCACAAGGCACAGTACTAGCTCCCATCTTGTTCCTCATCCTCATATCCGACATAGACAAGGATGTCAGCCACAGCACCGTGTCTTCCTTTGCAGATGACACCCGAATCTGCATGACAGTGTCTTCCATTGCAGACACTGCAAGGCTCCAGGCGGACATCAACCAAATCTTTCAGTGGGCTGCAGAAAACAATATGAAGTTCAACGATGAGAAATTTCAATTACTCAGATATGGTAAACATGAGGAAATTAAATCTTCATCAGAGTACAAAACAAATTCTGGCCACAAAATAGAGCGAAACACCAACGTCAAAGACCTGGGAGTGATTATGTCGGAGGATCTCACCTTCAAGGACCATAACATTGTATCAATCGCATCTGCTAGAAAAATGACAGGATGGATAATGAGAACCTTCAAAACTAGGGAGGCCAAGCCCATGATGACACTCTTCAGGTCACTTGTTCTATCTAGGCTGGAATATTGCTGCACTCTAACAGCACCTTTCAAGGCAGGTGAAATTGCCGACCTAGAAAATGTACAGAGAACTTTCACGGCGCGCATAACGGAGATAAAACACCTCAATTACTGGGAGCGCTTGAGGTTTCTAAACCTGTATTCCCTGGAACGCAGGAGGGAGAGATACATGATTATATACACCTGGAAAATCCTAGAGGGACTAGTACCGAACTTGCACACGAAAATCACTCACTACGAAAGCAAAAGACTTGGCAGACGATGCACCATCCCCCCAATGAAAAGCAGGGGTGTCACTAGCACGTTAAGAGACCATACAATAAGTGTCAGAGGCCCGAGACTGTTCAACTGCCTCCCAGCACACATAAGGGGGATTACCAACAGACCCCTGGCAGTCTTCAAGCTGGCACTGGACAAGCACCTAAAGTCAGTTCCTGATCAGCCGGGCTGTGGCTCGTACGTTGGTTTGCGTGCAGCCAGCAGCAACAGCCTGGTTGATCAGGCGCTGATCCACCAGGAGGCCTGGTCACAGACCGGGCCGCGGGGGCGTTGACCCCCGAAACTCTCTCCAGGTAAATAGGAAGACATTTGGGGGTGGTTGAAAAGGTTGCGCGTCCGGCCGCATGTGAGGGAAGTAATGCCGTCCGGGGTGGTTTTACGCAATAGACGGATCAGGGAGGGTGGGATATGTCTAGAGTGTGGGGAAAATGAGTCGGCTTTCCATGTAGTTTACTTCAACGGTAAAAATTATAGTAAACAAATTACAACATGAAGTACAAATGAGTATTTCAAATAAGAAGCATTATAGTAACAAAATTGTAGCATAACAATGTATAATATAATCTGATCAAATCGAATAAAATCAATGATTTGTATTGCAGAAACAGGTCATATGGTCATTAGATGAGTTACTGTGCATTCAAGAGAATGGAGTATTCTATTAGATAATGAAAATAAAAAAAAAACATATTTTGATAGGGTCACAGGATATATATTTATGAGATACAGTTATTCAGTATTTATTTGGTTGTGGGTGAGTTAGTGGTTTTTAAGAAGTCTTGAATTAATAAACAGTGTTTCTTTTGTATTCACAGGTAATGAATTCCAGATTTTTGGGCCTTTTATAGGCTTGAAGTTTTTACATAGTGTGAGATGGACACAGGGAACATCAAAAGGTGATCCGAGCCTTGTGTTATGGTCATGTGTTCTGGTGAGGTTGGTAAGGAGAAGTTTGAGGGGAGGGTTTATATCCGAGTTTGGTGTTTTATGTATGTAGTAGGCACAACAATAAATATGGATGTTTTGTACGGTGAGTAAGTTTAGAGTTTTGAATATTGGTGGAGTATGCTGCCTGAAGTGGGAATTTATCATTCTGACTGCAGCCTTTTGTTGGGTAATTAATGGTCTGTGATTATTTGTTGTTGTTGAGCCACATGCACAAATTCCATAGGTGAGATAGGGGTAAATGATTGATTGATATAGGGCCAGGAGAGCTGATTGTGGGACATAGTACCGTATCTTCGATAGTATTCCTACGGTCTTGGAGATTTTCTTGGAAATTTGTTGTACATGCGTTTGAAATTTGAGTCTATTATCAAGGTGGATTCCTAAGAATTTTCCCTCTGTGAGCTTTGTGATAGGTGATCCGTTTATCATTATCTTAAGAGGAACATCTGTAGTTCTGTTCCCAAACTGAATGAAGTAGGTTTTGTCAATATTGGGAGTAGGTTTGTTAATCATCATCCAGGTAGATATTTTCTGTAATTCGGTATTTACAGTATTGGCTAGTATGACTGGGCTTGGGCGAGAGAAGACGCATGTTGTGTCATCTGCAAATAGTGTGGGTTTGAGTAGTTGCGATGCATTTGGTAGATCGTTTATGTAAATGAGAAAGAGAAAAGGGGCAAGGACACTTCCCTGTGGGACACCAACTGTAATTGGTTGTGTGGAGAGTTTGTTCCATTTGTATACACATATTGGCTTCTGTTGCTAAGGTATGACTTTAGGTAGTTGAGGGAGTGCCCTCTTATACCATAGTGTGATATAGGGCCAGGAGAGCTGATTGTGGAACATAGTACCGTATCTTCGATAGCAACAACAAGCAAATCATGGTCAACTATATCAAAAGCTTTACGTAAATCAATGAAGATCCCCAATGGGACTTCTTTTTTCTCGAGTGCAGTATATATTTGTTCTAGTATGTGTATAATAGCATCATTAGTATTTTTATTAGGCCTGAACCCAAATTGACAGGGGTTGAGTATGCTGTGGGAGATGAGGTAGGAATAGATTCCCTTATGAATTAATTTTTCGAAGATTTTAGAGAGAATGGGTAAGTTGGGTATTGGCCTATAGTTATTCAAGTCTGCTTGATCTCCTCCTCTATGTATCGGGGTGACCCCTCGCTATTTTGAGAACTGTAGGGAATGTAGAGGATTCGATGGATTTGTTATTAAAGTGTTGCAATGATTGGTGACAGTACTTGTGAAGCTTTTTTGTATATAAAGGATGGTAAGGTATTTAAATCTCCTGTCTTGTTCTTTAGTGTGTTGATAATAAGTGATCTGTTGGGTTAGTCGAAGCTAGGAACATTGTGTTCGGGTAAGTGCCAGTGAGGTAGTCATTGGGTGGGGTCTTTGAGCTTGGGATTTTATAGGCAAGGTTTTTTTTCCTATGGTGAAGAAAACATTGAGACTGTTTGCTGTTTCAGTTGGTGTGAGTAGGCGTTCATCTGGTTTTGTTAGTTTGATTGTTCTATTTCCTGATATCTTGTTTGTTCCTAGAATTTCAAATAGGGTTTTCCAGGTCTTTTTTATATCACCTTTTAGTATTGCGACCTATTGTTCCTAGTCCTACATGTTTCCAAATTATTATTATAATCAAAAAGAAGCGCTAAGCCACAAGGGCTATACAGCACATGTTTCCAAAATACATCTATATTAAGTAAGTGAATAATCGTTTTAAATGTGTTAAAGTTCTCCTCAGTTATGTGGGTGAAAGGTTAATTAAAGGTTGTAATTGTGAAATTCACCCACATAATTTCTCATTGGAACGTTTATTATTTAAGTAAGCTTTTTATATCCTGTAATAGAAATGGGGACTGAATGGAGATTACGCAGTATTTTGTATTGAGCTTGTATCGTTTTTTGTATTTAAAATCGCTTGTGAGGTCAGAATATACAGGAAGAGATTGAAATACCTTGAATCCATGCTTGAGGCTGACTGACGTGCCCGGGCTGGGAAAGAAACATGGCTTGTGAACCAGGCTGCCCAGCTTATGGGCAGCCTGTAAAAAAAAACTAAAACTCATATTCTCAATATAAATACATATTTTTAAATTCCCCCCAGATATATAAATATGTTAATCTCATCCGCTATTTCAGCATGCAACTGAGCATTCACTGACATAACAGTCCTAAGAAATCTCAATTATATGAAATTTTGGATTCCTCTTTGAACTTTGCGTCATTGCTTAAATTGAGACAGGGTTATTTCTATCAATTTCTTTTTCCTCCCATATTGATCTTGCCTTTCCCGATGTTGCTCATACTTGTCGAGATGGTAACTACGGTGGACTATTTCTGTGTTTAGTTCCATATTGAACGCGGAATATGTTGTGGTTCCTTTTCACTTTTCCGCGACTTGACAGTAGATGTAGTTTTATTCATCACACCAGCCACTGACTTATTGAGCTACGTTTTACCCTGAGGTCAAACAATTCTGTGGAGTCAGTTATTACTGACCTATTCTCAGTAATTCCTTTAACTGAAACATTTAGTTAAATTAATTTAAAGAGGTTCTGCAAATGATAGTGCAACTTTATCACGATTTTTTTTTACTTTCCATTTTCTACTACTATCATTGTTGCTGCTCTCGATCTTATTCTATTTATTCAACACTCTGGCGTAAATAATTCATTCATTAAGATTCTAAACTTTCAGAGATAAAATTCCATTCCACCTTTATTTTACATAAGATATTGTGGTATTTTTAATATTTATATTACTAATTTTTCTAACTACTCGGTTTAGCGCTTTCTTTGGTTATAATCATTCTAACTACTTAATCCATATTTCTTGGGGACCTACAAGATCCTGATAACTTTACTCCTGACAACCCTGTAGCAACTCCAGTTAACATTAAACCAGAATGGTGCTTCCTGTTTGCGTATGCTGTTCCTCGATCTATCCCTAATAAACTAGGAGTGATCGCCATTGTTTTGCCAGTAGCTGTCCTATTTATTCTATCATTAACTTCGGTATCAAAATTCCAAGGACTCTCCTTCTATCCTTTAAACCAGATTCTATTTTGAGCACCAGTTGCCAGTGCTCATAAGGGTCCTGTACGACCTGTACAGGTCACTTATATTATCACAGGACAAATACTATTGTCTACTTTTCATATTATGTATTAAATATATCTTCCGCTCACATTTCTAGTGGAATGTTTAAGATAGGTAATTTAGTTTATTTAAAACAAATTTTTTGAAAATAATTATCTTGTAATTAACCAAAAAAAATTAATTTGAAGATAAGGGAAAGAATCTTTTTCAAGATAAATATATTGACTTATTACATCGCAGTCGAGATAAAACTCTCTGCAGTAAAGTAAATGCAAACCTAACACTAATTTAATATAGAATCTAATCTTTATTACTTATTTCCCCCACATTATTTAAGCCCATTTTTCTTACAGGTAGATGCTTGTGAACAGGGAGTTGGCACAGACATCTGGGAAGGGATTCTTCCATCCGGTCGCCTAATCTCAGCTAAGATAACGCCGTACCAATGAACCTACTCTACAATGAAGAGGCTCTAGCTCTGGTCTTAGTGTTGAAATCCTTCAACGTGCATTTGTTATCCTCTCTGCATGAGGTTGAGGTATCCAGCAACCATAATCTGCTGACTTACCCGAGCTCAATGCAGAATAAAAAAAAACTAGTTTTATGCAATGGGCAGCAAGACTTCAGCTCAATTACTGGGAGCGCTTGAGGTTCCTAAACCTGTATTCCCTGGAACGCAGGAGGGAGAGAGTTAGTTAGTTAGTTTAATATGTTTATTATGCACCCCATACCCATCCTGTGGGCGGTAGTCAAAAGATTACAGAGGTACATAATTGGTCCAGGGACTGGACTCCAAAGTTTTGATAGCTGAGCAAGTTACAGAGGTAATGAACTCACAATTTACAAAGGTAATGAACTCACAATTTACAAAGGTAATGAACTCACAATTTACAAAGGTAATGAACTCCAGGTAAGTCTGGTCACAATCATGACAAGTTACAAAGGTATTTACAGATTACAGAGGTACGTAATGGGTCCAGGGACTGGGCCCCCAAAGTTGTGATGGCTGAACTAGGTACAAAGGTAATGAGCTCACAAGTTACAAAGGTAATGAATTCTGTAGAATGGTTACTTACGTTTATACATGGCTACAATCATGAACAAATTATAGAGTAATGAGCAATTCACACTTCCACACCCGGTCACAACTGTAGTGAGTTATTGGTGCAAATATTGATTGTTGAGTCACACACACACACACACACACACACACACACACACACACACACACACACACACACACACACACACACACACACACACACACACACACACACACTTTAGTTTAATATCTTTATGCACCCCATACCCATCCTGTGGGCGGTAGTCAAAAGATTACAAAGGTACATAATGGGTCCAGTGACTGGACCCCAAAGTTATGATAGCTGAACTAGGTACAAAGGTAATGAACTCCAGGTAGATCTGGTCACAATCATGGCAAGTTACAGAGGTAATGCATCAGCTTCACTCCTATACATGATTACAGTCATGAGCAAATTACAAAGTAATGAACCACTGATACGTCCACACCTGGTCACAATTGTAATGAGTTATAAATACAAATATTAAGTGGTTCATACACCCACACTAGCGCGCGCGCACGCACATACACACACCAGGGCGCACGCACGGACATGTGCACACGAGCGTACAAATATATGCATACACACAAGGACGCACACCCACACACACACACCCACACACACACACACCAACACCCACACACACACACCCTCACACACACCCACACACACACCCTCACACACACCCACACACACACACCCACACACGCACACCCACACACGCACACACACACACGCACACACACACCCACACACACACACACACACCCACACACGCACACACACACCCACACACGCACACACACACACCCTCACACACACCCGCACACACACCCTCACACACCCACACACACGCACGCGCACACACACCCACACACACACACACACACACACACACACACACACACACACACACACACACACCCCCACACACACACGCAAACACACCCTCACACACACCCACACACACGCGCACACACACACACACACACACACACACACACACACACACACACACACACACACACACACACACACACACCCTCACACACACCCTCACACACACCCTCACACACACCCACACACACACACACACACACACACACACACACTTTAGTTTAATATCTTTATGCACCCCATACCCATCCTGTGGGCGGTAGTCAAAAGATTACAAAGGTACATAATGGGTCCAGTGACTGGACCCCAAAGTTATGATAGCTGAACTAGGTACAAAGGTAATGAACTCCAGGTAGATCTGGTCACAATCATGGCAAGTTACAGAGGTAATGAATCAGCTTCACTCCTATACATGGTTACAGTCATGAGCAAATTACAAAGTAATGAACCACTGATACGTCCACACCTGGTCACAATTGTAATGAGTTATAAATACAAATATTAAGTGGTTCATACACCCACACTAGCGCGCGCGCACGCACATACACACACCAGGGCGCACGGACGGACATGTGCACACGAGCGTACAAATATATGCATACACACAAGGACGCACACCCACACACACACCCACACACACACACACCAACACCCACACACACACACCCTCACACACACCCACACACACACCCTCACACACACCCACACACACACACCCACACACGTGCAGCATACGGGCGCCTGGCAAACCTGAGAATAGCGTTCCGATACCTTAATAAGGAATCGTTCAAGACACTGTACACTGTGTATGTTAGGCCCATACTGGAGTATGCAGCACCAGTCTGGAACCCACACCTGGTCAAGCACGTCAAGAAGTTAGAGAAAGTACAAAGGTTTGCAACAAGGCTAGTCCCAGAGCTCAAGGGAATGTCGTACGAGGAAAGGTTAAGGGAAATCGGACTGACGACACTGGAGGACAGAAGGGTCAGGGGAGACATGATAACGACATACAAGATACTGCGGGGAATAGACAAGGTGGACAGAGATAGGATGTTCCAGAGAGGGGACACAGGGACAAGGGGTCACAACTGGAAGCTGAAGACTCAGACGAGTCACAGGGACGTTAGGAAGTATTTCTTCAGTCATAGAGTTGTCAGCAAGTGGAATAGCCTAGCAAGTGAAATAGTGGAGGCAGGAACCATACATAGTTTTAAGAAGAGGTATGACAAAGCTCAGGAAGCAGAGAGAGAGAGGATCCAGTAGCGATCAGTGAAGAGGCGGGGCCAGGAACTGAGTCTCGACCCCTGCAACCACAATTAGGTGAGTACAATTAGGTGAGTACACGCACACCCACACACGCACACACACACCCACACACGCACACACACACCCACACATGCACACACACACCCACACACGCACACACACACACACACACACCCTCACACACCCGCACACACACACTCACACACACCCACACACACGCACGCACACACACACACACACACACACACACACACACACACACACACACACACACACACACACACACACACACACACACACCCGCACACACACCCGCACACACACCCTCACACACACCCACACACACTCACGCTCACACACACACACACACACACACACACACACACACACACACACACACACACACACACACACACACACACACACACCCTCACACACACCCTCACACACACCCACACACACACACACACACACACACACACACATGCACATATGTGGTAATGCTTTATTTACAGCTAGCAAAGTCAGGGTATTTCTCCAGAATGGTCTGCAATATACCACTGTGGATAAAATACTTTGCCATTTCTTGAACATTTCTGAGTGACTTGTTTCTAAATTCATTAATTTGATCACACTCCAGTACATAATGACGCAATGTGTGACAATAGTCCATCTGGCAAAGTTTACATTTCGTTTGGTCTACATCTGATGGTGGTGATTTAACCTGCCAAAGATACTTGGAGGGAGAGATACATGATTATATACACCTGGAAAATCCTAGAGGGACTAGTACCGAACTTGCACACGAAAATCACGCACTACGAAAGCAAAAGACTTGGCAGACGATGCAACATCCCCCCAATGAAAAGAAGGGGTGTCACTAGCACGTTAAGAGACCATACAATAAGTGTCAGGGGCCCGAGACTGTTCAACTGCCTCCCAGCACACATTAGGGGGATTACCAACAGACCCCTGGCAGTCTTCAAGCTGGCACTGGACAAGCACCTAAAGTCAGTTCCTGATCAGCCGGGCTGTGGCTCGTACGTTGGTTTGCGTGCAGCCAGCAGCAACAGCCTGGTTGATCAGGCTCTGATCCATCAGGAGGCCTGGTCACAGACCGGGCCGCGGGGGCGTTGACCCCCGGAACTCTCTCCAGGTAAATATAACATCTCTATCAAGAACATCTCTAGAAAGACCAACGTGATGGCGGACTCATTCTCCGGGGCTTCTTTTAGTTAGAATATTATGGATGGGGGGTAGTATGTGTCGAGTACGTTACAATTTATTTGGCACATACCACGCTCCCAGAGCACAACAGCAGCTGGGAAAATTGTATCCCTCAAGTGGGTAGCATACCACCAATGGCACAAAATAAAGAAAACTAACAAAAGGGACTGTGGTTCCTCTCATACTGAGTCCCCATTGGGTGGGGAGTGTGATGTGTGCAGAGTATTTCGCATTATTATTATTATAATCAAAAAGAAGCGCTAAGCCACAAGGACTATACAGCGCTGCAGGGCAGGAAGGAAGTGAGGGCATCAGGTGGCAAAAGGGAGATGGATGAGCAACAGGTTACGGATAACAGCGGGGCAGTGGATGGTGAAAGGGTAAAGGGCAGCAAGAGACTGAACCAGAAAGGGCTGAGGGGAGTGCGAAAAGTATCATCAGAGTTTGTGGAGTAAATCGGTCGTTGTCAAGAAGTCAATGAGAGAGTCAGGATTAAAGGAGGGTCCATCAGCAAGAAGGGAAGGTAAAGAGAGAGTAGTAGAACGAAGACGACGTTGGAGGTAAATTCTGCGTGCTCGTTGATAGAGAGGGCAGTCTAACAGAATGTGGCTAATCGATACTGGAACTTGACACTGCTCACAGAGAGGAACAGGGTGCCTCTCCATGAGATACCCATGAGTAAGACGAGTGTGGCCAATGCGAAGGCGGGAGAGAGTGGTCTCCCAACTTCGGCACTGATGACAAGAAGACGGCCAGTAACCTATGCTCGGTTTAATAGAATGAAGTTTGTTACCGAGCAGAGTTGACCAACGTTGTTGCCAACGGGTGCGAAGGTGGGTAGCTATTGCAGCAAAATAGTCCAGAAATGGAACACCTCGATAGGAAATTGGTAGGTCATATACTGCTGACCGCGCAGCAGTGTCTGCCTGTTCATTGCCCTGTACGTCGACATGACCAGGGACCCAACAAAAAACAATATCTTTATGTTTGGTAGAGATACGGCGTAGCCAAAGTTGGATACAGAGAACTAGGGGATGAGATGTATCAAATTTTCGTATAGCCTGTAGAGCACTAAGGGAGTCTGAGACTACTACAAATGATGACACAGGCATAGATGCGATACGAATAAGTGCTGCAAGAATGGCATACAGTTCAGCAGTAAAAATGCTAGCTGAAGATAGTAAATGCCCTCGTACGACGCTGTCCGGAAACACTGCTGCGAATCCGACGCCGTCTGAAGACTTAGAGCCATCTGTGTACACAGCGGTGGCATGAGAATGGGAGTGGAAGTGATCAAGAAAAAGAGAGCGGGAAGCCACCGTAGGCAGTTGAGCTTTCGAGCAAGGGAGTGAGAAAGAACAGACCCGAACAGTTGGAACTTCCCAGGGGGGCAGGGAAAAGTGAGATGCTACATGAACATATAAAGGTGGTAACTGAAGGGAAGACAAGAGTGAATGTAGGCGAAGAGAAAAGGGACGGAGCAAACAGGGGCGGCGAACGAATAAAGAATGTCTACTAATATCGGTGACCATTCTATAAATGGAAGGATTGTGTAGATCGTGAGAGCGTACATAGTAACGAAGGCAATGGGCATCACGGCGATCAGACAAGGATGGAACATTTGCTTCTGTATAGAGGCTCTCAACAGGGGAAGAGCGAAAAGCACCAAGGCACAAACGTAAGCCTTGGTGATGGATAGAGTTAAGGCTAGAGAGAGTAGCAGGAGAGGCCGCGGAATAAATCTGGTCACCATAATCGAGTTTCGATAAAACGAGGGCTGAATGTAGGCGAAGCAGAGTTCGATGATCAGCTCCCCAGGAAAGATGAGCAAGGGTTTTAAGAAGGTTTAGCCGGCTGTGACAAGTTGCCTTCAGAGAGGTAATGTGAGGTTTCCAGGTTAACCGACGGTCAAAGAGAAGGCCTAGAAACCTGACTGTATCACGTTCGGGGATACGGGAGCCATAGAGATACAAAGGATGATCGGAGATAACAGAGCGTCTAGTGAAAGTAATTTGGTGAGTTTTGGTACTTGAAAATTTAAACCCATGTGTGGTGGCCCAAGTGGAAACACGGTCGACCGCATGCTGGAGAGAAACTGCAATAAGGTGACAGTCAGCGCCTGCACAAGCAATAGCGAAGTCATCAACATAGAGTGATGACCAAATATTGGGTGGAAGAACAGAGGCCAAATCATTTATAGCAAGGAGAAAAAGTGTTGTGCTTAGAACACATCCCTGAGGGACACCTTCAGCCTGGACGAAGTCCGGGGAAAGAACATTATTGACTCGAACACGGAAATGTCTGTCAGTTAAAAAGTTCTTAAGGAAGGATGGTAGATTGCCTCGGAGGCCTAAGGAATGGGCCTGGGCCAAAATATTATACCTCCAAGTTGTGTCATATGCCTTCTCAAGGTCAAAAAATATGGCAATAACTGAGTGATTATTCGCAAAGGCATTACGAACATACGTATCCAAGCGTAGTAAGGGGTCTATGGTAGAACGACCCTTACGAAAGCCATATTGACTAGCGGAGAGACTGTTGTGAGTCTCTAAATACCACATTAAACGTCGATTTACGAGGCGTTCCATCACTTTGCAAACTGCACTTGTAAGAGCGATGGGGTGATAGTGGGAGGCATCATGTCCTGTAGTACCCGGTTTGCGGAAAGGGAGAACAATGGCAGATTTCCACAGCTGGGGAAGAACTCCTTGTGCCCAAATAAGATTGAAGAGGTGTAAGAGGACTACAAGGGCTGACCGATGTAAATGTTGTAACATACGAATATGAATGTCATCAGGCCCAGCTGCCGATGATCGGCAAGCTGAGAGCGTTGCCTCCAGTTCTTGAAGTGTAAAAGGCACATTATACTGTTCTTCTCCGAGAGAAGAAAAGTCCAAGGGTACTAACTCTCTGGCAGACTTTGAGGAAAGAAACGAGGGGCATAGATGGAGCCCTCGGGAAATACGGACCAGATGTGTGCCAAGTTCAATGGCAACGTCGAGAGGGTTTGCTATATCAACACCAGTGACCCGTAGAACAGGAGCCGGGTCAGGAGAGTATTTACCACTCAATTTCCTCACTTTTTTCCAGACTGCACTCATAGAAGAAGCAGAGGTGATGGTGGAAACATAGTCTCGCCAACAAGTGCGTTTAGCTTCACGGATGACACGGCGAGCGATCGCACGCTTCTGCTTAAAATCAACAAGTCTCTCAGCGGTTCTATTGTACCGGTACCTGCCCCATGCAGCACGTTTCAAACGTACTGCACGAGCACAAGCAGGAGACCACCAAGGCACGCACTTCTGAGAATGCCTGCCTGAGGTTTGGGGTATAGAATGAGAAGCTGCGGTATAAACTGATGTCGAGAAGATGTGTAGGAGCTCATCAATGGAGGATGAAGAAGGAACCTCTCTAAAAGCAGTGAGGTGTGAGTAAAGATCCCAATTTGCCCAATCAAATTGCCAGCGAGGGCTACGGAAAGGTGGTGAATAGGAAGGAGAAGTAAGAATGATCGGAAAATGATCGCTGTCATGTAAGTCTGGTAGAACAGACCAGGTGAAGTCTAGTGCAGTGGAGGAAGAGCAGACTGATAGATCGATGCAAGAGAGAGTATGAGTACGAGGATCAAAATGGGTGGGAGTACCCGTATTTAAAACATGGAGGGGGTGAGAGGCAAGAAAAGCCTCCAACTGAATGCCACGTGAGTCACAATGAGACCCCCCCCAGAGGAAATGGTGGGCATTAAAATCACCAAGTAACAGAAGTGGTGGTGGTAAGGATGAAACAAGAAAGGCAAAGTCTGGGATAGAAAATGCTCGAGAAGGAGAGAGATATAAAGAACATATTGTAAACCACTTATTCAAGTGGATACGGGCTGCAGTGTAATGCAGCGAGGTATGGACAAATAGTTGACAGTACGGAATATCATTGCGTAGAAGAAGGGCACTTTCATTAAAGGTCCCATCTGAGAAAGGATCCGAAGAATACAATAAATTATAGCCTGAGATAGGTTGGAAAACAGCCGAGTGTAATTTTGGTTCTTGTAAGCAAGCACCAACAGGGGAAAACCTGGAAAGCAACATCTGAAGCTCACCCCGATTACCCCTGAGGCCGCGGATATTCCACTGTAAATAGGCCATGATTGGCGATGAAGAAAATATCAGGAATCTGTAGGTAAAGGCACCTACGGACTAGAGGGGTTAGAAAAGTCAACGTGTGGTGGCATTGGAAGATGTTCAAGTAGCAAAGGAACGGAGCGTTGCGAAGAATGGGGTTGTGAAGATGGAGGAGAGGGAAGAGAAGGAACAGGAAGTGAATCAGTGTCCATTGAAGGTTTAGTCTCTGCAATATATTCTGAAATGGCTTCAAGTGTTTCTGAATTCAAAGATGTATGAGAGACCATATTGGAGATAGGAGGAGGAGGGTGAGTAAAGATTGGGACAGTAATGGACTGTACCAAAGTAGAGGGGGAGGGAAAAGTGTAAGGGACTGGAGATGAAGTGTGGGGGGGGACAGAAGAGGCAGAAACCTGGGAGGTGACAGAAGAGGGAGAAACTTGGGAGGGGACGGGGGTGGAAGGCATAGTACGAGGAGGAGGGTGAATCTCCACACTTGTAATAGAGCCAGAGAGAGGGGAAGAACTAGGTACAGAGACTGGAAAGGTAAAGTGTGGAGGCGGAAGAAGGGAAGGAAGGGGCAAAGAAGATTTGAGCAATGTGGATTTTTTGGACTTCTGAGTAGAGGGGCGATTGGTATTAGGTGTCGTACGAGGTCTTGTCGATACTGGGGCTTGTGAGGAAGGACGCGAAGATGTGAGAACAGACTGAGTTGTAGTCGGGACGTCAGAGCCAAGGACAGCAAAAGGATTAGATGCCATAGTGGCTATGGGAGGGGTAACAACAGAGGAGGCTGCAGAAGATGGGACCCCAGAAGTGGGGGGACGTTTGGAAACACGAGAATAAGAAACACGGGGTAGTCTCCCTTGGAGGCGGAGATGAGTAACTGCCATAGCATAAGGGAGACCTTCTGCCTCTTTGAGGCAACGGATTTCACGTTCATTTAAGTAGACCTGGCAACGGCGGGAGTACGAAGGGTGAGCTTCATTACAATTAAGGCAAGATGGAGGTTGACTGCAAGATGTATTAGAATGGTCGTCGGCACCACAGACTGGGCATTCGGCCATAGATCTGCAATATTTCGCTGGGTGACCAAAACGCCAGCAATTTCTACATTGTTGTGGTGTAGGTATCACCTTTCGAACTTGTAACCGATGTCCCGCAACATATACAGAGGACGGGAGTTCTCGGCTGTCAAAAGTTAAATGAGCCACATTGCAAGGGTAACGTCTCCGCCCCCGGGCAGGAAGGACATAAGTGTCTATTTTGAGGATTGGGAGATCCTGGAGTTCCAGCTGTTCAAAAATGTCATTGCCACATGACTGGAAATTCTGTTGGACTATGGTATGGGGCAGAATGACAGTACCACTACAAGAATTGAGAGAAAGATGTTTTTCAATAGTGATAGGAGTAGTATCGATATTCGAAAGGAGAGAAAGATCATGAGCTTGGGTAGCATTCTGGACAGTGACGATGCGCGTACCGCTCTTGAGAGCGTGAAATGAAATATCTCTGCCAACATGACGCAGGAGCGCTTTGGCAATACAATGGTCAGAAAGGTAGGCAGAAGAAGAAGTTGGTCTTAAAGTAAAGAATTTAGTCCATTGTGTGGTCCGAAACTGAGCGTGGAGAGGGAGTGCTTGACGTGTCGGTCGTTTCCGGGTAGAATGGGAAGGTAACGACGGAGCATCATCAGGAGATTGACGTTGGCGTTTAGGAGTAGGACCGGAGTTGGTCCGGCATGAAATGGGTGGGCGATTCGAAAATTGCCGTACCGTAGAGGGAGAAGCCGGAAGCATAGTCAAAGGAGAGCGGAGTTCAGACAAATCGAAGGAGTCAGTCGAAGCCCCGGTACCTGAAGCGGGTGAGGAAACAGCACCAGCAAGAGGTACAGGGGCATCAGGAGTGTCCGAAGAGTGGTCTAAACACAAGGCAGGGTCAGAATGGGGTGCGGTATCAAGAAGGGGCCCGGGGGTAGTGGTTTCATGGACTAGGGCTGCCATGGTTAGGTTACTCCTTTGCTTTTTGTTTTTAAGAAAAAAAAAGAAAGAAGAAAAGAAAATAAAAATAAAAAAAAGAATAAAAAAAGGGGGGAGCGGGGAGGAATAGTTCCCAGGAGGAATGAAAGGGCCGGAAATCTCCCTCCGCGCCCAAGAGGACTCGACACCGCTAGTAGCGCAGATGCAGCATGGAACCCGTGCCATACCCTACCCTTCATGCCAGTAAACCAGCAATCCGGGATAGCAACCTCACATCTGCCGAGCTACCTCGGTGGACAAAAGAGAGGGCGGCCGGATATCCGCCACAAAGCATACCTCCTTCAGCCACCACCCCCGGAATCCGAAAGGTGGCTTCCAGAGATACACCCGTCGCCCAAAAGACACCCAAAGCTACTCCGGGATACCGGAGAGGGATCGGGACATCCCTAGGCAATCCAGATTCCACGGCAAACTACGCCACCGCCAAGAAACCTCAACGGAATGGGATGGACCCCGGTGTCCTTTCCCCTACCTAGGAACTAGCGCGCCTGTGGGAGAAATCACGAAGGCTAAAAAGAGGAAGGGCAAAAGGGAGGGGTGAGGAGGAGGAGGAGGAATGGAAAAAGGGGAGGATGGGGAGGATGGGATAGGGGAGGGGAGAATGGGGGGTAATTAGGTTCGGTCTGAGGAAGAAGACCGACAGGGCTAATTCCTCAGACCAAGAGCCTCTTCACCACGCCAAGGAGCCCCCCTTGAAGAGGAGAGTATTTCGCAGCTTATTCAACATTCATTACGCATCAAGTGGCATGCTCTTTCTACCAGCCAACTGGTAGTTAGTCTAAGGCCGGTTATTTAGGAGCCCCGTTGCTCTAGTCTAGTGGAATGTCCAGTCCAAATCAACCAGCTGGGCGAGTGCTTGTCCCCTAACCCAGTTGCTTACGCCGTCCCATCTGGGTGAGTAGCACATGTTAACTAAAGCTGGTTGTACCCACTCATACTCACTGGTTAATCTTCAGGTGCAAAACCTCCTGTAGTAAGTGGCTCATATTGTTACTGTTCTGCTGATTATACATTTCTACGAGCTACGGGACGAGATGTCCGGTAGCTCGATCGCTAGTGCACTCAGTTCACACACTGAGGTCCGGGGGATCGATCCCCCGGTGCGGCTGTCCCTGTTCGCCCTTCAGTAAAATGGGTACCTGGCTGTTAGTCGACTAGTGTGGGTCGCATCCTGGGACAAAATTGACCTAATTTGCCCGAAATACTCTGCATAACAAGCTGCGGAGGGAATATGAGTAAAAAAAACTAGCCTCTTGTGTTTGCCTTTAATTGCTGCGGTTGATCCTTGTCTTGAGACTTAAGGTACCGTCAGGTACAACTTGGGGTAACGTCAGGCACAACAGACCTTTAATTGCGTACCTGTGTTCATAATAAATGTGAACTTTCCTTTGAACAAAATATATTCGTTGAAGCACACCGGAAGGGGAATTTTCCGGTTATTGAATGGAAGACAATAATCCTATTTTTTTTTTAATCTTTTTTTCTGTTAGAAATTTAATAAATTATCTTAAATCTGTAACGAATCTTTCTCAAGTTAGGTGCATCGAGCTTTGAAGTTTGATATCATGCGGAAGAGGCATTCTGAAAAATACTCCTCAATTTTGTATGTAAAATTGGCAAATTACTACTTATATCAGAACCCCTGCCGATAACATGTGGAGTTCCCCAAGGTAGTATTCTGGGTCCCTTATTATTCTTATGTTATGTCAATGACATGCCTATCAGTGTCAAGTGCAAACTCCTACTGTATGCAGATGACAGTGCTCTGTTAGTGTCAGGTAAAGACCCACAAGATATTGCTGATGTTTTAACACTGGAACTGGAGTCCTGCAGCAAATGGTTAGTAGACAACAAACTATCATTACACCTCGGGAAAACTGAAGCCATTCTCTTTGGCACGAAACATAAACTGAGAAGGGTAAATAATTTTAATGTCCAGTGTAATGGGGAGCCCATCGCTTTGGTTTCATCAGTAAAATATCTGGGAATCCCCTTTGACCCATGCATGTCAGGAGAATTGATAGGGAACAGTGTAGTAAAGAAAGCGAATGCCAGACTGAAGTTCCTGTATAGACAAGCACAGTGTCTACCTACTGAGGCTCGCAGAACCCTACGTCTAGCCCTTATACAATGCCATATGGATTACGCTTGCTCTTCATGGTACTCTGCCTTGACAAAAAAACTGAAAGATAGACTGCAAATCACCCAGAACAAAATCGTAAGATTCATCCTGGGGCTGGGACCAAGAGAACATGTAGGCCAGGATGAATTACAGCAGTTGGATATGCTGAATGTTGAAGACAGAGTAAAACAACTGAAGCTAAATCATGTTTATAAAATTGCTCACAAACAGTGTCCAGAATAACTTGCTGTCAATTTTGTCAAGGTTGGGAACCAAAACAATCATAGTACTAGGGGGAGAGAGCACAACTTTGTAGTACCCACAGTCATTGGCCAGGCATCAAACACCTTTTATTGTACAGCAATAAAGGAATGGAACAGACTGCCCGCACATGTCAAAGCCAGTCATAGCATGAACCAGTTCAAGAAGTGCCAAAAGGTGTCTGATGAATGTAGCTACAGAAAGGGAGGGGAATGATTTTCTATTTTTTAGCTAACATACATGTAAATTTTACTTTATTCCTAGTAATGACCCTCGTATTGTAGATAGTCTTAATGACCCTCGTGTAGTAGATAGTCTTTTTAGTATGATAATAAGATGTTATCTTCATTGTAGAATAATAAGAAAATATTATAACCTTTATATTATAATAATAAGGTAAAAGGACCCCAATGGAAATAAGTCACTGTCTGACTTTTTTGGGTTATCCCAGGTTCTCTACACATATGCTGCTATGTATGATAATTCTATGTAACTGTATTTGTGTATACCTGAATAAACTTACTTACTTATATCCAATAATTTATGCCTGCCTTTAACGAGGACACGTTAGTAAAAACAAAGTGAAGTTGACCAGAATCGACGTTCTTAAGGTGTTGCACTGACATTTTGAAGGAAAAAAAAAAATAATCCGACAGCCACAATAGACATCCCCTTTCGGGGGATTCCTAATTTAAGGTGTTCTCTACCTTCTCTCACTCGTAATTTAAGGTGTTCTCTACCTTCTCTCACTCGTAGTCATTGGCAATGAGGAAATCACATAAAATCAGGATTTTTTTTGCTAGATGTATGTTTGAAAAAAAAAAAAAACTCCAGTTGACAATTTTGACTATGAAACAATCAGCAAAAATTATTTATTATATACTAAAAGTTGTTGTATGTGATACCTAGTTCATACTACAATCACATCGCTAATTACCTTATTCAATCTAGTGTTAGTCAGATTAACTACAATAAGTAGAACAAGATAGTAAGGACACCTACGGTACATTCTTACACAGTCCAAAAATACAACTTTTAAGAAAGCTGATAAATCAATTCATTATTAAAGATATGCGAGAACATGAGGTAGTTTTGTTGTTTCATCAGTCAGAGAAAAGTATTATATAATTCTGTAATATCTGCGGGGTAAGGGTCGTCCTAGGAAAGTTTGGAGGGGGGGGGGGGTAAAGGAGGTTTTGTGGACTTCTAGCAAGCATGCGTGAGCGTGTTACATAGGAGTGAATGGAGACTAATCGTTCTGGGGGGCCTGACGAGCTGTTGGAGGGTAATATTTTGTGAAGGGATTCAGGGAAGCCAGTTAGCTGGACTTGAGTCCTGGAGTTGGGAAGTACAATGCCTGCACTTTAAAGGAGGAGGTTGGGATATTGGCTGTTTGGAGTGACATCTAAACTGTCGTATCTGAGCGCCTCTGCAAAGACAGTGATTATGTATAATGGTGAAAGTGTTGAATGACTAAAGTTTTTCTTTCTTTGGGACACCCTGCCTCGGTGGAAAACTACCGACGTGTTAAAAAAAATAATCATTTACCCAGTGGGGTGTGATGAAGACATTTTTGTGTTCTCTAATTCATTTTGTGCTAACGCTTAAAGACTGAGTTATGGATAAACAGTTAATTAGCCACTAGGGCAGCAATAGCAATAAACAACGGAGAAAGAAGCTAAGACACGACAGAGGAACTAGGAGAGGAATAATGAGTGAAGCAAGAACAATCAGATGAGTTAAGAACAAGGCACTATCAGAGGAGCCATGAGCCATCAGAGGAACCAGGAGCTAGGAGCAAAGATCTGTCAGGGGAACCAAAATCTATTAAGGGAGCAAGGAAACGAGAGGAACAAGAACTATCGGATGAAGTAGTAGCAAGGAACCATTAGAGGAGCCAGGAGCTAGGGCCCATCAGAGCTAGGCAGCAGCTCTCTCCCCGCGCCAAGGAGTCCAGTCAGGTCGTGGGATCATGGGACTGTTGCACGGCACTGGTTGGTTACTGTAGGCAAGAATATATTATTAAGTTCGGAATAAACAAAGAATAGCAATGCACAATAAACAGATTATAATAAAGAATGCTTATAAAATTTTTGAATGTATATACTCCTTGCTATGAAATATATGGAAAAATTAGTTATCAAAATATTGTGCGCATCATTCTGTCACGCAAAATATGTTCTGGTCAGGATATTAACATGATGAGTGACCCTTCAACAAAGCTAGCTACACTTGACTTACAATCTGTTGTTGGTCTGTCTGAAAGCTAGTGGCTGGACGGCGTTAATATTAGAGTTGTCACACATGAGCCTGGCCCAAGAGGAGCGACGGATCTGCTGCAACTGAGCTATAAAACAAAGAGTAGTGTGGTCATTACTAGTTAACAAGGAGAGTAGCATTAATAAAACAAGATTAGCGTTGTCACTTCTAGTTAGCAAAGCGTGTAAAATTACTATTAAAATTAAGTGTGGTTAACATAAGTTAGCATCAGTAAGGTGAATCGATATACAAGAAATTTAAATTGTGATTCGGTCTACTGGCGCGACAACAGAGTAGTATTGTGTTTGTATACATTTAAGGAAACTCCGCTCTTTCTTTACCTTCTTTAAAGGAGCCTGGTTGTCCTGCGAGGTCGTAGAAGTATCGATCTGCCTTCTTAAGTCTGGCGAACTGGTCTCCTACGACACAGAGGAAAGTCCAGCCCAGGAGACTGCCAGGGACAGGCCTCTCGGAGAGTCCACCCACGAAGAAGTCAATATCATCAACGCTCTTGTAAACTCCGGCCAGTTTTTGAACGTTCTGTTTCGTGGTTGGTAACACGAGTTAAAGAATTAAATATGCAATAGTACTCATGTTAGGAATATGTATAGAATCTCTCTCAGCAATTAAAGTACAAGCACACAATTTTAATGAAAGGAAAAGGGCAGCGATGATAAATAGGTTAAAATAAAGAAATTAGATTAACTGATTTTTAAAAATACACTAGTGCAAGACCTTGGGAGCTTAAGACAGATCAGAGGATGAATGATGCATGGATGAAGCAGCACTTACTTCAGGACTCATCTGGTCTGTGAGGTCGTTGAAGGTACGGGCGCGCGGTAGACCGCAGATCTCTCTGAAGCTGTTGTAGGTGGCGATGCCGTGGTCGCGGCCACGTTGAAGATTGATACTCATCAAGTCCAAGCCAAAGGTAAACCTGGGAGTCTGTTAGAAGCCAGAAATTGCAATTATAATCTTCTGGTGGCAGGTAGCAATGCACGATTTACATAAGTGTCATCAGTCAAAAGCAGTCTGCTTTATCAGATACCAACCATTAAATGCTGAAGCTAAACATAGAGAAACTGAAGCCATAGGGGAAAAGTATTAAACGAACTAAAGAAAATACAGAAATTTAAATATATAGAATATCAGTAAGATGCAAGAGAAGCGTTTAGACGACATATACTCACACTGATTTAACTAAGCACTAACCCTGATCAGTAAGTTACAATCCCCGAGTTATAGTGGCCTTATGTGTCATGCATATAGTGTTACAGAGCCAAGGTACCATGAACCCTCACCACCCTACACACACATGATCCTCTCTACTCTTCACCGTCAACACCTAGCTCCTGTATGACTGTCATGTAAGATCCTCACTTCACTACCATCACTTAGGTCCTGTATGACTCATATATGATCCTCACTATACAGTATCAACAACTGGCTCCTGTACGAAAGACACGCGTCCTATTATTTAATGGAAAATGTAACACTTTCTAAAATAGAACGAAGTACTCTTTATCAGCCCATGGAAAGAGACACTGATGTAGTTTCAGGTCAAATTTCCAGGTGTGCGCTCTAGAGTTAATACATAAAAAATGATCTGTATAGTTGCAAATTTGTAAGTAAATATCAAACTTTTCATAAAAAAGTGCAACTTTACCCACCTGGAACAGATGGTTCGTCAAGTCCTCCGTGACGAAGGCGTCAAACTGTTGCATAGCAAGTTGTGTGAAGCCTCGAATAATGTCGTCTAGACGATTTTGTAACTCGATGAGATGAGGAGAGTTGAAGTGGTCACGAAGCCTGATGTTGTCTACACCGCCATTTTGCGTAAACAGTCTACAAGATAAATTCATAAAACTCATTTTATAAAACATTTTGCTTGCCGTTTCCTATGGAAACCTTTCAAGAATTATTTTTCAGACTTGGATAACCACAGAAACAGTGAGGTAACGAGGTTAACAATTCTTACATCATGCATGCACTACCATGTAAATAGTTTTGAAATAACTGACACAGTAAATAAAATTTTACTGATCTTAAAATATTATCAATAGATCAATTTAGCTACCAGTGGATCTAGTACATGTGATAGTTATGAATGAAAAGAAGTTGAATATCTTAGCACTAAATGAAACGAAGGTAAAACGTGTATACCTGGAGGGTGTTCCGGGGTCAACGCCCCCGCGGTTAGGGTGAATTTCTTGGGAAGGAGTAAATGGGATTGAGTGAGGTGTATCAGAGAGAATCGCAGCTAAGGAAGGTACAGCTGTATTACTAAGTATTTAACTCAAGAATTATGTGGATTATATTAAAATTGGACGCGAGAAGCGTCTGGGGCGAAATGTTCAGTGGACATTAGGAAGTTTCGAGAAAGGAAAGAGAATTATTGTTGTGGAGAAGATAGTGCTGAAGTGTGTGAGAGTGTGGTAAACGGTATAGTAAGTTTGGAGTGTCCAGGGTAAATCAAAATAAGTAATAGGTTGGTAATAGGTTATTCTTAGTTTGAGAACAAAAGATAAATAACTGTATGAGGTATGATACAGGATGCAATGACAGCAATATGTTAGGCTATGTATTAGTAGACAAAAGGTTAATGGGTAGACTTACGGATGTACATGATTTTAGAGGAGTGACATATATATGATATCATTATTAAATAGCATCTACAGTAAAAGTAAGAGACAGATGGAGTAAAGGAGAGTGGCAGCAGTGGGTAAAAGGAAGCGAAAATAAATGAATTGAGGAAGGAGACAGCTTGAGAAAGAAGCAACTATTGGGGAAATGGAGAGCTAGAGTAGGACATGAAGGGAAGATTGAGGAGGTATGGGGTAAATTAAGAGTGAATTGCCAGTGTACAGCAGAGTGTGCGAGTACCGACACACCAGTGAGCCCCAGGCAAGTGCTTTACGGCTATTTCCTTCTCCAGTGTTCTGGCCACATGATCGATACTATTTCAGTGCATCATGCAAGAACAAGCAGAGGTACATGCAGAGAAAGCGCGGTCAGTAGGATTCGAACCCATTTTTGGAGCCGCTAAGAAAAAGCATGGCTTGTACTCAGGCTATCTAGCGGTTTGAGGCATCTGTAGCTGAGTGGTCTAAGGCATCATGTAGGGAGCTAAGCCATACTAGTGGATAACCTCTCGAGTCCTGCTGACCGCGAACTTTTATTTCTGCATGGTGCAACCGCCCAGGGAGGTACTACCATCCTGCCAAGCGAGTGTAAAACGAAAGCCTGTAATTGTTTTACATGGTAGGATTGCTGGTGTCTTTTGTCTGTCTCATAAACATGCAAGATTTCAGGTGTCTTGCTACTTCTACTTACACTTAGGTCACACTACACATTCATGTACAAGCATATATATATATATACACACCCCTCTGGGTTTTCTTCTATTTTCTTTCTAGTTCTTGTTCTTGTTTATTTCCTCTTATCTCCATGGGGAAGTGGAACAGAATTTTTCCTTCGTAAGCCATGCGTGTTGTAAGAGGCAACTAAAATGCCGGGAGCAAGGGGCTAGTAACCCCTTCTCCTGTATATATTACTAAATGTAAAAGGAGAAATTTTAATTTTCCTTTTGGGCCACCTTGCCTCGGTGGGATACGGCCGGTGTGTTGAAAGAAAGAATATATATATATATATATATATATATATATATATATATATATATATATATATATATATATATATATATATATATATATATATTATTTATTTATTATATATATATATTTATGTATATATATATATATTTATGTATATATATATTTATGTATATATATATATATATATAATATATATATATATATATATATATATATATATATATATAAAGTATGTATATGTATATATATATATATATGCAAAACAACCACTCTGAAAGAATAGAGAAATTCCAAGCGCTTTCGTGACTACTCACATTATCAAGGAACTATGAAAGTAAAGCATCCAAGGAAGCTATATAAGGGGTCTGGCCAACACCTCACTATCAGGTCCCACAACGGTTAAACACCTGACGCGCGCCGACCCAACTTGGATAGGTCCTTTGCACAACTCACCCACAAACTATTCTACCCATGAAAATTTAAAAATGATTATTTGTCCAGTGTATTATTAAATTCTTCCCAAATTCTATTAATTATAAATGGTAATAAAGTTGGTAGAATTACCGACAATATGTAAAGTAAAAGGACACAAATGCAACTAATGTGACATTTTATTGTGGCAACGTTTCGCTCTCCAGGAGCTTCATCAAGCCATTACAAACAATACATGGACACAGAGGGTATATAAAGGCTCAGAATGAGGGGCAATGCTAGTGAGGTACCATTTCGATGTTCACTAGTGGTGGTAGTAGTAGTAGTAGTAGTAGTGACAAAAGTAATACAATATGGTAGAGCAATTAATTCGTACATGAGTAAAAGGATATAAAAGCTATTTGCCCAACCTATTTTTATGTTACCCAAGTAATAGCTTTTATATCCTTTTACTCATGTACGAATTAATTGCTCTACCATACTGTATTACTTTTGTCACTACTACTACTACTACTACTACCACCACTAGTGAACATCGAAATGGTACCTCACTAGTATTGCACCTCACTCTGAGCCTTTATATACCCTCTGTGTCCATGTATTGTTTGTAATGGCTTGATGAAGCTCCTGGAGAGCGAAACGTTGCCACAATAAAATGTCACATTAGTTGAATTTGGGTCCTTTTACTTTACAAATTATAAATGGATCTAATTTATATAAACCAAAGGAAATATTCATATTATTGTCAAAACTGCTTTTTATGAAACAAGATTCAATTATATTCCTGTCGACCATGGACTTGCTTGATACTACTTTCTCAACTTTTTGAAAATCAATTGGATGGTTAAAATCTCTTACATGAATAAATAGAGCATTGGAATCTTGTCCAGTTCTAATGCTATATTTATGTTGTTTCAATCTTAGTTCGAGATTTTTACCAGTTTGACCGTAATAAACTTTATCGCCAATTTTACAAGGAATCTTATAGACACATCCATCAGCATTTTGGGGGGAATTCTTTATCAAAATTTTTTTTTACTGTATCAAGATTTTTGAATACAACTTTAATATTAAAAGTCTTAAGAAGAGAAGGCATATCAACCAAATTTTCATGGTAAGGGAGAACCAACATATTTTTAGTTGAATAAGGCTGGTTGTCCCTTTTTGGATTGTAAAAAGTATTTCTACCAACTTTAAAAGATTTATCAATTACATTTCTTGGATATTTTAAATCATTACCTATTTCATAAATTTTGGATATTTCCTCATCTATGAACTCAGGACTACAAATTCGTAAAGCTCTCAAAAACATTGATGAGAAAACAGACAGTTTGACTCTATCTTGATGCGAGGAATAATAGTGGACATAGGAACAGTTATTTGTAGGTTTTCTGTAAATTTTAAATTTGAATTCATTATTACCCTTAATAATTAAAACATCTAGAAAAGGCAATGAGTTATTTTCTTCAAACTCAACAGTAAAGTTTATAGAATGGGCTAAGCTATTTAATTTTCCAAGGAAATGGTGTATATCTACATTTTTGGGCATAAGACACAAAATATCATCAACATATCTGAACCATTTAGCTCTATAAGGGAGGATTGTGTTAAGCAACCTTGTTTCAAAAAATTCCATGTATAGGTTACTAAGAACAGGTGAAAGAGGATTTCCCATTGCCATACCAAACTTCTGAGTGTAAAACTTATCATTAAATACAAATTTTGCATCAACGATGCAAAGTTTAATAAGTTTAATGATAGTAGGAACTGGCAATGGTAAATCATAGTTAACGAGTTCTTCAGATAAGAAACTTAATAATGATTTTCGAGAAATTACTGCATACATATTTTCGCTTGCCTTATTCGGCAAGAAGATCGTTGTTATTTAAGCCAAAATCGCAAGTGTTACCTATTCGGTACGATATATACATTATATATATATATATATATATATATATATATATATATATATATATATATATATATTATATATATATATATATATATATATATATAGGTAGTAGGTTGGTAGACAGCAACCACCCAGGGAGGTACTACCGTCCTGCCAAGTGAGTGTAAAACGAAAGCCTGTGATTGTTTTACATGATGGTAGGATTGCTGATGTCTTTTGTCTGTCTCATAAATATGCAAGATTACAGGCATGTCTTGCTACTTCTACTTACACTTAGGTCACACTACACATACATGTACACATTTATTTATACACACTCATCTGAGTTTTCTTTGATTTTATCTTAATAGTTCTTGGTCTTATTAATTTTCCTTTTATATCCATGGGGAAGTGGAATAAGAATCTTTCCTCCGTAAGCCATGCGTGTTGTAAAAGTCAACTAAAATGCCGGGAACAATGGGCTAGTAACCCCTTTTCCTGTAAAGATTACTAAAAAGAATAATAAGAAGAAAATTGTCAAAGTGGGAAGTCTGAATGTGCGTGGATGTTGTGCAGATGATAAGAAAGAGATGATTGTGGATGTTATGAATGAGAAGAAGCTGGATGTCCTGGCTTTAAGTGAAACAAAGCTGAAGGGGGTGGGAGAGTTTCAGTGGAGAGGAATAAATGGGATTAGGTCAGGGGTTTCAAATAGAGTTAGAGCTAAAGAAGGAGTAGCAATAATGTTGAAGGATAAGCTATGGCAGGAAAAGAGGGACTATAAATGTATTAATTCAAGGATTATGTGGAGTAAAATAAAGATTGGATGTGAAAAGTGGGTTATAATAAGCGTGTATGCACATGGAGAAGAGAGAAGTGTAGAGGAGAGAGAGAGATTTTGGGAAATGTTGAGTGAATGCGTGGGGAGTTTTGAATCAAGTGTGAGAGTAATGGTGGTTGGGGATTTCAATGCTAAAGTGGGTAAAAATGTTATGGACGGAGTAGTAAAAAAAAAAAAAAAAAAAAAAAAAAAAAAAATATATATATATATATATATATATATATATATATATTTTTTTTTTTTCAACAAGTTGGCCGTCTCCCACCGAGGCAGGGTGACCCAAAAAAGAAAGAAAATCCCCAAAAAGAAAATGCTTTCATCATTCAACACTTTCACCACACTCACACATAATCACTGTTTTTGCAGAGGTGCTCAGAATACAACAGTTTAGAAGCATATACGTATACAGATATACAACATATCCCTCCAAACTGCCAATATCCCAAACCCCTCCTCTAAAGTGCAGGCATTGTACTTCCCATTTCCAGGACTCAAGTCCGACTATATGAAAATAACCGGTTTCCCTGATATATATATATATATATATATATATATATATATATTCTAGGTAGTAGGTTGGTAGACAGCAACCGCACAGGGAGGTACTACCATCCTGCCAAGTGAGTGTAAAACGAAAGCCTGTAATTGTTTTGCATGATGGTAGGATTGCTGGTGTCCTTTTTTCTGTCTCATAAACATGCAAGATTTCAGGTACGTCTTGCTACTTCTACTTACACTTAGGTCACACTACACATACATGTACAAGCACATATATACACACCCCTCTGGGTTTTCTTCTATTTTCTTTCTTGTTCTTATTCTTGTTTATTTCCTCTTATCTCCATGGGGAAGTGGAACAGAATTCTTCCTCCGTAAGCCATGCGTGTTGTAAGAGGCGACTAAAATGCCGGGAGCAAGGGGCTAGTAACCCCTTCTCCTGTATATATTACTAAATGTATAAGGAGAAACTTTAGTTTTCCTTTTGGGCCACCCCGCCTCGGTGGGATACGGCCGGTGTGTTGAAAGAATATATATATATATATATATATATATAAATATATATATATATATAAAAATATATATATATTTATATATATATATATATAATATATATATATATATATATATACATTACTCACCGGAGAGTTCCTTGCACCAAGCTGTGTCCAAATCTGAAGGCTGCTGTGGAGAATTCATTGTTCATGTTGGGGTTGATGGTGGGGTTATAGTCTCTGCTGAAGCCTGATCTAAGTGTATTCAAACCGAAAGCTGTCATAATATTCTTTCCTGAAAGTAAGACAAATATTGACTTGTATATGTTTACTCGCTGCTTTTCTACAGTGCACATCCAGATAATATTAGTCTGTAGCAAACCACTATACGTATGAAACAAAACCTGTCTTCACTTTCCCTCCATGTCTGTCTCTGTGTATCTCGAGATCTACTGATAGGTAGTTCCATGTTCTAAGAGCGTGCATGTAGGCACGGTACTTGAGCATGAAGAGACAATGGAGACATGGTCACAACGTGTAAGATACTCCAAAGCATCAAGAATTTGAAAGACCATAAGGAATTTGAAATGAATGGAACCAGAACATCTACACACAAAGGGAACACATGTTCCAAAAAAGAGCAAAGGATATTTAAGATGAAAGTTGTGACGTGTAGTATTTTTACTGAATGTGCCCTGATTTGTGCATACTGTTTACAAAATCCTGTATTTGGTTCAAGTTATATACCAATATGTATTACTGAGCTAGTCAAGCAGTTATTTTTCAATCTGTTTTAACGTATACTGTATACATTGACGTAACTTCTGTTTTCAATTATTTACAGTTTATCTAGTTCTAATAGTTTTTTCAATCCAGTATCGAGAATGAGTCTGGTAAATATAAGCTTCAGTTTCATATCTAGATACTAAGTTTATCTGAATACTTAATTTTAAATCATTAGTGAGCAACCATGAAATCAATATCCATAAGTACTGTAACCATTTAGTGTACATGTACTAGTATCAAAAGAGAAAGAATATTGTAAATGTTCAACATGGTTGCAATAACAACTAAGCTTCATTTCCCATTGTTGGAAATTATTTTACTGGAATTCTTGATAAAAAATCATGAAATACAAGAATTTACTATCACGATAAGCTAAGTATTGATGGACAGATTCAAAATGGCCGCAACAGCTTTTTTTCGGTGGCTTCGTATCTAAATTTGCCCATAATGACCATGGCTAATTATCCAAACTTTCCTGTTTTTATGAAAAAGCACACTATTTTGCCATTTTAACGGCTTTATCTCCTGCACTAAATGTCAAGTTTAAACACCACAGCCCTTGGAGCATGGAGAGTATCACATGTGGTCGAGTATCTCATTTCTTGAGTAGACCAACACTACTCACCTAAGACAATGGGGAGCCACTCGTTGAAAATGATGTGTTGCTCCTGCGCAGTGAGGATCCTGCGGGTCTCCTGGAAGACAGCTTCGTCCGACCACTTGGGGTTCAGTTTCTGAAGTTCTCCTGCTACACGGTTGTGTTGTCTCAACCACAGAATTTGAATGGAGGTCAAGCCAGGCTGCTGATTCACTCGCGAGTCACCTGTAATGATGCCCTCGTTTATTATACTCCATAGCAATAATGCAATGCAATGAACTACAGTAATCATAGCTGTGTTTGCCTGCAATCCACTATATTCATACATCAGTGTTACTTGTAACTCAGTCGACGACTAGTACAATCTCCCTCCCCCCCCACACCCCGAAAAAATAGCATCTAGATCACTTGTTATAACTAGATTAAAACACAAGGTCAGATCATGACTCACGAAATCGTAATGACACGATTGCAAACAAACCATACCACGGGCGGGATTTGAACCCGCGGTCAGAGATCATGTCTTCCAGCCGCTTCTTTTACTTATTTCATCTGAAGAGATTAAAAGATATTAGTAAGGGAGTAATAGTTATTATAACACATTGATGTAGATGTACTGTTGCAACAGGAACATAAGAAAGGAGGATCACTGCAGCAGCCCTGTTGGCCCATACTAGGCAAGTCCTTTAGTGGCTAAATACGTTTGGGTTATTCAGAGCAAAAAAATAATTGGAAGTTCGATCCTCTGATAACTGCCAGAGGAAACTATTGTTTGTGTTGAGCTTCAAGCCATGGAACTTTATAAAGCGCTGCATAGAGCCATGTGTAGAGATTTACAAAGTTTCGAAGCGTGGCTTTAGGAGTGACCCCAGCACTGACCCCCAGAAGAGTGACCCCAGCACTGACCCCCAGCAGTGACCCCAGCACTGACCCCCAGCAGTGACCCCAGCACTTACCCCCAGCAGAGTGACCCCAGCACTGACCCCCAGCAGTGACCCCAGCACTGACCCCAACACTGACCCTCAGAAGAGAGTGACCCCAGCACTGACCCCAGCAGTGACCCCAGCACTGACCCCCAGCAGAAAGTGACCCCAGCACTGACCCCCAGCAGAAAGTGACCCCAGCACTGACCCCAGCAGTGACCCCAGCAGTGACCCCAGCAGTGACCCCAGCACTGACCCCAGCAGTGACCCCAGCACTGACCCCCAGCAGAGTGACCCCAACACTGACCCTCAGAAGAGAGTGACCCCAGCACTGACCCCAGCAGTGACCCCAGCACTGACCCCCAGCAGAGTGACCCCAACACTGACCCTCAGAAGAGAGTGACCCCAGCAGTGATACAACAATGATGCAATTTTACTGTTAAAATATCAGTGATGCAATGAAACTCGGAAATAACAGAGGTGCAGTAATACTCATGAAATACTAGCGCTATAAGCACATAAAATAATCATAATCATAATAAAAACAATGATAATAATAATAATTAGAATAATAACGAAATTCTGGATACAGTATTGACATGAAATTCTACGCCATTGTTGAAAAAATATTATGTTATATGAAGCCATATTATATGTTATGTTATTCATACATTATTACTACCACAGAATATTGAATATCATTTTATTACAGTAGGACTACGTTAATTTGAAAATACAGTATATAACAATGTAAAAATCTTCTCAAATGGTTGACAGACTGAGGATATTTAAAATATGATTACAGGAACTTTTCCTCTGATTCCACATTTCAGATTTAAGACTAAATTCCTCATTCTCAACAAGATAAGCAAGTTGATAAGCAAGACACAAGTGCAACAGTTATGTAACTTTATTAAGAAACGTTTCGCCTAACTGTTGTTCTGGATTCGCCGGTATAATCGCCCGGCCCGGGTCTTTTCCAAGAGGTGGCCCGGCCTTGGCTCCCTTTCGCGGGAGTATCTCAGACCAATGACTGCCATGGGAGGTCGCCTAACTGTTGAACACCTGTCTTATCAACTTGTCGTTATTGTATACCATTATCATATTCATTTTACGATGAATAAGTGACGCACCTGCGGAGAGACACAGAGCTCCACGTTCCCGAGCCTCGCAGTTTCCTCCCTGGTTGCTATTAACGGGCAAAATGTTGTTACCAGAGGTCCTCAAGAGACCGTTCTTGAATGTTCTTAAGTTCCGCATTTGTTCGGCAGTGGAGCCGTATATTGCAGAACCGTCTATCCAGTGTGTAATCTGGGTCAGCTGTGACAAATTCAAACCTAGGATTAGTGTAAACATTTGGTGCATATTTTGACCAATATGTGACTTTAGTTATTTTAGATTTTTTTTGGGGGGGTTATGCAATGTTAAATCAACATTTACCATCAATGTATGCCTAAAACTGTTTTTTGCAATTATTGTACAACTGTATATCAGTCTAAAACATCACGTGCAGAAAACCTGGTAAAGCTTAGCCTACTTGCTTAATTAAAAGTGAAAAGCTGAAGTAAGAGGCTAAAATCAACATTTAATTTCATTTTTCACTCCATGGAGACAATATGACAAAAAGTTATATGAACAAATATATGTGACATCTCAACATAGATTTCATCAATATTACATTGGCCAACAAAGATTTCAGTTCACGTTTAAAAATATATCTAGACTATTTTGGGATCCTGGATCCAAATCCAAACTTAAGTTTTGCTGCAAGAAGTACAGTTTCTATGGAGCAGAATCCCGCGGTTAACGATTTCACCAAGACAATCATCATGGTGAAGATTTATCAGGGAAACCTGACGTTTACCTGGAGAGAGTTCCGGGGGTTAACGCCCCCGCAGTCCGGTCTGTGACCAGGCCTCATGGTGGATCAGAGCCTGATCAACCAGGCTGTTACTGCTGGCTGCACGCAATCCAACGTACGAGCCACAGCCCGGCTGGTCAGGTACCGACTTTAGGTGCTTGTCCAGCATAATGGTCGACTACTGCTGAGCACTGGTGTGGGAGAGCCATACTGAACACTGGTGTGGGAGCCATACTGAGCACTGGTGTGGGAGAGCCATACTGAACACCGGTGTGGGAGCCATACTGAGCACTGGTCTGGGAGAGCCATACTGAACACCGGTGTGGGAGCCATACTGAGCACTGGTGTGGGAGAGCCATACTGAACACTGGTGTGGGAGCCATACTGAGCACTGGTGTGGGAGAGCCATACTGAGCACTGGTGTGGGAGAGCCATACTGAACACTGGTGTGGGAGAGCCATACTGAACACCGGTGTGGGAGCCATACTGAGCACTGGTGTGGGAGAGCCATACTGAACACCGGTGTGGGAGCCATACTGAGCACTGGTGTGGGAGAGCCATACTGAACACCGGTGTGGGAGCCATACTGAGCACTGGTGTGGGAGAGCCATACTGAACACCGGTGTGGGAGCCATACTGAGCACTGGTGTGGGAGAGCCATACTGAACACTGGTGTGGGAGAGCCATACTGAACACCGGTGTGGGAGCCATACTGAGCACTGGTGTGGGAGAGCCATACTCAACACTGGTGTGGGAGAGCCATACTGAACATTGGTGTGGGAGAGCCATACTGAACACTGGTGTGGGAGCCATACTGAGCACTGGTGTGGGAGAGCCATACTCAACACTGGTGTGGGAGAGTCATACTCAACACTGGTGTGGGAGAGCCATACTCAACACTGGTGTGGGAGAGCCATACTCAACACTGGTGTGGGAGAGCCATACTCAACACTGGTGTGGGAGAGCCATACTCAACACTGGTGTGGGAGAGTCATACTCAACACTGGTGTGGGAGAGCCATACTCAACACTGGTGTGGGAGAGCCATACTCAACACTGGTGTGGGAGAGTCATACTCAACACTGGTGTGGGAGAGTCATACTCAACACTGGTGTGGGAGAGTCATACTCAACACTGGTGTGGGAGAGTCATACTCAACACTGGTGTGAGAGAGCAATACTCAACACTGGTGTGGGAGAGCCATACTCAACACTGATGTGGGAGAGTCATACTCAACACTGATGTGGGAGAGCCATACTCAACACTGGTGTGGGAGAGTCATACTCAACACTGGTGTGGGAGAGCCATACTCAACACTGGTGTGGGAGAGTCATACTCAACACTGGTGTGGGAGAGTCATACTCAACACTGGTGTGGGAGAGTCATACTCAACACTGGTGTGGGAGAGTCATACTCAACACTGGTGTGGGAGAGTCATACTCAACACTGGTGTGGGAGAGTCATACTCAACACTGGTGTGGGAGAGTCATACTCAACACTGGTGTGGGAGAGTCATACTCAACACTGGTGTGGGAGAGTCATACTCAACACTGGTGTGGGAGAGTCATACTCAACACTGGTGTGGGAGAGTCATACTCAACACTGGTGTGGGAGAGTCATACTCAACACTGGTGTGGGAGAGTCATACTCAACACTGGTGTGGGAGAGTCATACTCAACACTGGTGTGGGAGAGTCATACTCAACACTGGTGTGGGAGAGTCATACTCAACACTGGTGTGGGAGAGCCATACTCAACACTGGTGTGGGAGAGTCATACTCAACACTGGTGTGGGAGAGTCATACTCAACACTGGTGTGGGAGAGCCATACTCAACACTGGTGTGGGAGAGTCATACTCAACACTGGTGTGGGAGAGTCATACTCAACACTGGTGTGGGAGAGTCATACTCAACACTGGTGTGGGAGAGTCATACTCAACACTGGTGTGGGAGAGTCATACTCAACACTGGTGTGGGAGAGCCATACTCAACACTGGTGTGGGAGAGCCATACTCAACACTGGTGTGGGAGAGTCATACTCAACACTGGTGTGGGAGAGCCATACTCAACACTGGTGTGGGAGAGTCATACTCAACACTGGTGTGGGAGAGCCATACTCAACACTGGTGTGGGAGAGCCATACTCAACACTGGTGTGGGAGAGTCATACTCAACACTGGTGTGGGAGAGCCATACTCAACACTGGTGTGGGAGAGCCATACTCAACACTGGTGTGGGAGAGCCATACTCAACACTGGTGTGGGAGAGTCATACTCAACACTGGTGTGGGAGAGTCATACTCAACACTGGTGTGGGAGAGTCATACTCAACACTGGTGTGGGAGAGTCATACTCAACACTGGTGTGGGAGAGTCATACTCAACACTGGTGTGGGAGAGTCATACTCAACACTGGTGTGGGAGAGTCATACTCAACACTGGTGTGGGAGAGCCATACTCAACACTGGTGTGGGAGAGCCATACTCAACACTGGTGTGGGAGAGTCATACTCAACACTGGTGTGGGAGAGTCATACTCAACACTGGTGTGGGAGAGTCATACTCAACACTGGTGTGGGAGAGTCATACTCAACACAAGCGAAAAACCTTGAAACTTGTGACGTTAATATGCTTGTATGATTACGGAAATTTAGGTTACTTTTGTTATACAAGATAAAACTGCGTTAATCAGTATTAGTTTAGGTCATTGTATACATCACACGATTGTTCAGTTACATTTATCATGTAGCTCTGCAAATTTAAATAGCCAAAATATTGATAAGATTTAAAAAAAAAATACGTGATAGAGACAAACTCAGATTCATACAATTTCATACAACTGTGCTGTGAAAATACTGGCTGATTTCCTCTGCATTCTCTGATATTCCATTGTAATATTGCCAATATTAATGGCCAGTAATACAGCGGCTTCAGAAAGCAAGGGGGTCGCTCTGGGCTAGTGTGACTTGTATAGACGATGTTTGGTCCCAGAGTAAACTTGTAATAAGGGACTGTAGGCATCTGCAGAAGGAAGATGTACCTCAGAAGTGGGTGTTGGAGGTGGCGGAGAGTGTGAATGAGAAAATTAAGAAAGAGTGGCTAACCTCCACTGCAGGCTTCGTCTTAAAAAAAAAAAAAAGCCAATATGGCCTCCATTGTTTTGGTAATTAAGGAAATGGCAGGTAATGTGGCGCAAGAGGTAGGAAAAGTAAGTGGAGCAGAGAATGAAGACTCACTGGCAGCTACCGAGAAAGAGATGGAGATTAGTTGTTTCCTAAGATAAAAGAATGTGTGGCGACAGACGGGGTAGTGGTAGCATGTACTGTTGGATGTATTTCTACAGTTGTCACAGATGCATGAGGAGTTAATGAGCTAGTCACACTAGCAGTAAAAGTTAAACATGAAGGAACAATAGATTGCTAGGGAATTTTGAAATTTATTGGAGGTTTTGTGGCTAGGTTAATTACGGGCTGATTGCAAAAGAAGACTCGAAAGGTGCTGTGGGTGTCGGGTGCTCTAGAGGAGAGACTTGGTATCCTCCCTTGGAGACAGAGCAGAATCACTGTTATAGTGTATGAGAGAGCGTGATTTGCTTTCTCGTAAGAAAACTGGACAATGGCATGAATATATAGAATATGCTTCTTCGCAGTTAAAGTGCTAGGAGGATGGTGGTGCTATTAAGATCAACTGCACAGTAGACTGGGAATTCTGCTGGTTATCTGCACTGTTTGGCCTGGTAGCCAAAACACCATCCTGGAACTCCCGTACTTGTAAGCGCTGTCCCATTACGTAAACCAAGTATATGAGGTCTGTAATCGAAGATCAGTTTAGCTCGAATCGTGTTTCCCACCTGAGGTAGGGTTGACACTAGTTCTACTTTGATAGGAGATTTTCGAACTCAAGTTGTTCGTGAATGTCTAGGTCAAATTGTTTAAATTCTTGCTGTATTATGATAAAGGAATGTGACTTGGATGTTGTCGATAGAGTGGATACGAGAAACGTTGTCGGCCTTCATTATGGACTGTGGAAATACACAGCCCTCTTGAGGGAATGGAAGGATACGTACTTGGCCAATATATCTCACGAGTTCTTTGCACATCCCATGGTGTGTAAGGTCTTAGTGATTGGAAGGACGAGAATTTCAACCAAGGAAGCCTAAGCCCACCCAGTACGACCATAACAGCGAAGAGCATAATCTACCCTTCCCTTCAACCACCGCCGGACGTGAAGAACCGGCCGTCAGGGATGTGTTCATGACTATTAAGTAGGCTACAAGTTCCTCCACAATAACAGAAATATGATAATTGCTTTAAGAGAGATTCCATTCAAAAGAGGTGCCTTCATGATGGAGAAAGTCTCTTGATCCATGAAATTTGAATTACTCTCTCCTTCCTTGGATTAAACCTGATTTCCTTCAATTCTCAAGACACTGAATGACCTCTTCTGGAGAACTGCTTCCCCGTGATTATATCTGCAAGTCAATTTTTGCCTCTTGGTTTGGTATATATATCTAATCCAATTAGTTACATACAGTATAATCTGTTATATATTTTTTTCTGCTAATAGATTGTAAGTAATCCACACGTGACTGAGGTATGTGTATCGAAGGAACAGATGTATAGACGGCGCATGGGTAACACTACGAAATTCGACATACAGATCATCGTCGATTACGTCTGTTAAGTTTGCAGTTGTA
>NC_091296.1:67228699-67233699 GCF_038502225.1 Cherax quadricarinatus | reverse complement strand
AAAAAGGTGAGTGGTGCGTTGAGGTATATGTGGAGTCAAAAAACGTTATCTATGGAGGCAAAGAAGGGAATGTATGAAAGTATAGTAGTACCAACACTTTTATATGGGTGTGAAGCTTGGGTGGTATATGCAGCAGCGAGGAGACGGTTAGAGGCAGTGGAGATGTCCTGTTTAAGGGCAATGTGTGGTGTAAATATTATGCAGAAAATTCGGAGTGTGGAAATTAGGAGAAGGTGTGGAGTTAATAAAAGTATTAGTCAGAGGGCAGAAGAGGGGTTGTTGAGGTGGTTTGGTCATTTAGAGAGAATGGATCAAAGTAGAATGACATGGAAAGCATATAAATCTATAGGGGAAGGAAGGCGGGGTAGGGGTCGTCCTCGAAAGGGTTGGAGAGAGGGGGTAAAGGAGGTTTTGTGGGCGAGGGGCTTGGACTTCCAGCAAGCGTGCGTGAGCGTGTTAGATAGGAGTGAATGGAGACGAATGGTACTTGGGACCTGACGATCTGTTGGAGTGTGAGCAGGGTAATATTTAGTGAAGGGATTCAGGGAAACCGGTTATTTTCATATAGTCGGACTTGAGTCCTGGAAATGGGAAGTACAATGCCTGCACTTTAAAGGAGGGGTTTGGGATATTGGCAGTTTGGAGGGATATGTTGTGTATCTTTATATGTGTATGCTTCTAGACTGTTGTATTTTGAGCACCTCTGCAAAAACAGTGATAATGTGCGAGTGTGGTGAAAGTGTTGAATGATGATGAAAGTATTTTCTTTTTGGGGATTTTCTTTCTTTTTTTTTGGGTCACCCTGCCTCGGTGGGAGATGGCTGACTTGTTGAAAATATATATATATATATATATATATATATATATATATATATATATATATATATATATATATATATATATATATATATATATATTATATATATATATATTTATATATATTATATATATTATATATATATATATATATATATATATATATATATATATATATATATTATATATATATTATATAATATATTATATATATATTATATAATATATTATATATATATTATATATATATTATATATATATTATATAATATATTATATATATATATTATATATATATATATATTATATATATATATTATATATATATTATATATTATATATATATATATTACATATATATTATATATATATTACATATATATTATATATATACATATATATATATATATATATATATATATATATATATATATATATATATATATATATATATATATATATATATATATATATATATATATATATATATATATATATATATATATATATATATATATATATATATATATATATATATATATATATATATATATATATATATATATATATATATATATATATATATATATATATATATATATATATATATATATATATATATATATATATATATATATATATATATATATATGTATATATTATTATTTTATTATCACACTGGCCGATTCCCACCAAGGCAGGGTGGCCCGAAAAAGAAAAACTTTCACCATCATTCACTCCATCACTGTCTTGCCAGAAGGGTGCTTTACACTACAGTTTTTAAACTGCAACATTAACACCCCTCCTTCAGAGTGCAGGCACTGTACTTCCCATCTCCAGGACTCAAGTCCGGCCTGCCGGTTTCCCTGAACCCCTTCATAAATGTTACTTTGCTCACACTCCAACAGCACGTCAAGTATTAAAAACCATTTGTCTCCATTCACTCCTATCAAACACGCTCATGCATGCCTGCTGGAAGTCCAAGCCCCTCGCACACAAAACCTCCTTTACCCCCTCCTCCAACCTTTCCTAGGCCGACCCCTACCCCGCCTTCCTTCCACTACAGATTGATACACTCTTGAAGTCCTGTTTCGCTCCATTCTCTCTACATGTCCGAACCACCTCAACAACCCTTCCTCAGCCCTCTGGACAACAGTTTTGGTAATCCCGCACCTCCTCCTAACTTCCAAACTACGAATTCTCTGCATTATATTCACACCACACATTGCAGACATGACATCTCCACTGCCTCCAGCCTTCTCCTCGCTGCAACATTCATCACCCATGCTTCACACCCATATAAGAGCGTTGGTAAAACTATACTCTCATACATTCCCCTCTTTGCCTCCAAGGACAAAGTTCTTTGTCTCCACAGACTCCTAAGTGCACCACTCACAATCTTCTCCTCATCAATTCTATGATTCACCTCATCTTTCATAGACCCATCCGCTGACACGTCCACTCTCAAATATCTAAATACATTCACCTCCTCCATACTCTCTCCCTCCAATCTGATATCCAATCTTTCATCACCTAATCTTTTTGTTATCCTCATTACCTTACTCTTTCCTGTATTCACTTTTAATTTTCTTCTTTTGCACACCCTACCAAATTCATCCACCAATCTCTGCAACTTCTCTTCAGAATCTCCCAAGAGCACAGTGTCATCAGCAAAGAGCAACTGTGACAACTCCCACTTTATGTGTGATTCTTTATCTTTTAACTCCACGCCTCTTGCCAAGACCCTCGCATTTACTTCTCTTACAACCCCATCTATAAATATATTAAACAACCACGGTGACATCACACATCCTTGTCTATGGCCTACTTTTACTGGGAAATAATTTCCCTCGTTCCTACATACTCTAACTTGAGCCTCACTATCCTCGTAAAAACTCTTCACTGCTTTCAGTAACCTACCTCCTACACCATACACCTGCAACATCTGCCACATTGCCCCCCTATCCACCCTGTCATACGCCTTTTCCAAATCCATAAATGTCACAAAGACCTCTTTAGCCTTATCTAAATACTGTTCACTTATATGTTTCACTGTAAACACCTGGTCCACACACCCCCTACCTTTCCTAAAGCCTCCTTGTTCATCTGCTATCCTATTCTCCGTCTTACTCTTAATTCTTTCAATAATAACTCTACCATACACTTTACCAGGTATACTCAACAGACTTATCCCCATATAATTTTTGCACTCTCTTTTATCCCCTTTGCCTTTATACAAAGGAACTATGCATGCTCTCTGCCAATCCCTAGGTACCTTACCCTCTTCCATACATTTATTAAATAATTGCACCAACCACTCCAAAACTATATCCCCACCTGCTTTTAACATTTCTATCTTTATCCCATCAATCACGGCTGCCTTACCCCCTTTCATTTTACCTACTGCCTCACGAACTTCCACCACACTCACAACTGGCTCATTCTCACTCCTACAAGATGTTGTTCCTCCTTGTCCTACACACGAAATCACAGCTTCCCTATCTTCATCAACATTTAACAATTCCTCAAAATATTCCCTCCATCTTCCCAATACCTCTAACTCTCCATTTAATAACTCTCCTCTCCTATTTTTAACTGACAAATCCATTTGTTCTCTAGGCTTTCTTAACTTGTTAATCTCACTCCAAAACTTTTTCTTATTTTCAACAAAATTTGTTGATAACATCTCACCCACTCTCTCATTTGCTCTCTTTTTACATTGCTTCACCACTCTCTTAACCTCTCTCTTTTTCTCCATATACTCTTCCCTCCTTGCATCACTTCTACTTTGTAAAAACTTCTCATATGCTAACTTTTTCTCCCTTACTACTCTCTTTACATCATCATTCCACCAATCGCTCCTCTTCCCTCCCGCACCCACTTTCCTGTAACCACAAACTTCTGCTGAACACTCTAACACTACATTTTTAAACCTACCCCATACCTCTTCGACCCCATTGCCTATGCTCTCATTAGCCCATCTATCCTCCAATAACTGTTTATATCTTACCCTAACTGCCTCCTCTTTTAGTTTATAAACCTTCACCTCTCTCTTCCCTGATGCTTCTATTCTCCTTGTATCCCATCTACCTTTTACTCTCAGTGTAGCTACAACTAGAAAGTGATCTGATATATCTGTGGCCCCTCTATAAACATGTACATCCTGAAGTCTACTCAACAGTCTTTTATCTACCAATACATAATCCAACAAACTACTGTCATTTCGCCCTACATCATATCTTGTATACTTATTTATCCTCTTTTTCTTAAAATATGTATTACCTATAACTAAACCCCTTTCTATACAAAGTTCAATCAAAGGGCTCCCATTATCATTTACACCTGGCACCCCAAACTTACCTACCACACCCTCTCTAAAAGTTTCTCCTACTTTAGCATTCAGGTCCCCTACCACAATTACTCTCTCACTTGGTTCAAAGGCTCCTATACATTCACTTTACATCTCCCAAAATCTCTCTCTCTCCTCTGCATTCCTCTCTTCTCCAGGTGCATACACGCTTATTATGACCCACTTCTCGCATCCAACCTTTACTTTAATCCACATAATTCTTGAATTTACACATTCATATTCTCTTTTCTCCTTCCATAACTGATCATTCAACATTACTGCTACCCCTTCCTTTGCTCTAACTCTCTCAGATACTCCAGATTTAATCCCATTTATTTCCCCCCACGGAAACTCCCCTACCCCCTTCAGCTTTGTTTCGCTTAGGGCCAGGACATCCAACTTCTTTTCATTCATAACATCAGCAATCATCTGTTTCTTGTCATCCGCACTACATCCACGCACATTTAAGCACCCCAGTTTTATAAAGTTTTTCTTCTTCTCTTTTTTAGTAAATGTCTACAGGAGAAGGGGTTACTAGCACATTGCTCCCGGCGTTTTAGTCGCCTCATACAACACGCATGGCTTACGGAGGAAAAATTCTTTTCCACTTCCCCATGGACAATAGCAGAAATAAAGAAGAACAAGAGCTATTTAGAAAATGGAGAAAAACCTAGATGCATGTATATATATATGCATGTGCGTGTCTGTGAAGTGTGAACAAAGTGTAAGTAGGAGTAGCAAGATATCCCTGTTATCTAGCGTGTTTATGACACAGAAAAAGAAACCAGCAATCCAACCATCATGCAAAACAGTTACAGGTTTCTGTTTCATAGTCA
>NC_091296.1:67106199-67226199 GCF_038502225.1 Cherax quadricarinatus | reverse complement strand
TATATATATATATATATATATATATATATATATATATATATATATATATATATATATATATGTGAGTGCACCTCACTCCGGGACTTCCTCCAAACAGTTCCCATATCGGCAATGGGAACGCGACTGACCCTAAGACCCTCAGTATTGCAGTGGCTCTCGCTTGCTGCCCCAATTCACACAGAATATACGTGTATTTGCGGTAAGTGCAAGCAGACCAATATGGTCTATGGTCTTAACTGTTCCAAAACCAAGGGCTGGCATGCAAGACACAATGAGGTCAACGACATCATTAAGAGAACCCTTGCTACAGCTGGATGCCCTGCCGAGAGGGAGCCACGATCACTTGCAGCAAACAATACCCACAACCCAGCAAACCGCCCCGACAGGGATCACCATCTATCCTTGGAAGAATGGCAAGCTCTTAGCATGGGACTATACCTGTGTGTCCACACTGGCTGACACCTATATCCATCACAGTGTGGGGCGACAGGGAGGAGCTGCTGACCACAGGGAGGAGTACAAGATCAGCAAGTACAGGGACATTAGCCAACAGTATCAATTTGTCCCAGTGGGATCAGAGACCTTGGGATCATGGGGAAAAAATGCCACACGTTTCCTCAAAGGGAATTGGGTTCCAGACTCATCGACACCACCAGGGACCCAAGGGCAGCCACTTTCATGTTCCAGCGCCTCAGCGTCGCCATCCAGAGGGAAATGCTTGCTGCATACTTGGCTCACGTCCAGCCTCGGAGGACTGGAGGAAATTTATCATCTTTGATACATTGTGCCATTGTATTCATGTTTATGTTTTTTTCTGTAAATGTATTTTGTTTATTAATAAATGTTCACATAGAATATAAATATAGGGGTGGTAGGAGAAAATACTCAAACAGCTCCAGGGAGAGTCTTGAGTTTTCCCTGAGGTACGTTTATTGTCTTCTCTGAGGATGAGGGTCCCCATTCCAGCTATAGAGGTGGTACTTCCCTATATTTTGTTATGAAAATATATATATATATATATATATATATATATATATATATATATATATATATATATACGACAAACATAGCTCCTACGCACCAAACTCATATGAGCTACGTCTGTCGTGAATGGTAGCATACTGTATATCCCGTTTAGCTGTCACTGTACCATACTTGGACAAGTACACAAGATTAAGTGACAGCATAAATAGTGGGGTCAAAGGATATTCGAAAAAGAAATTTGAATCATAGGAATATATGAAGAGATACTTCTGAGTACCCCGAGGAACATTCCAGAACCCCAGACTATGGCTATGGCTCCTAGAGCTCCTCAAACACATCAGTCAGGAGCCCAAGATGCGGCAAACATTACCTCTCTGGATCGCCAAAATCAGGTAAAAGGTTTCTGGCCAAAATTACGATTAGAATCCCGAGTTTATTTTAGAAATTTTACTAAGCCTATCATTAAATATCTATAGCCATTTTTGTTCTTACATACTCATTTACTAGTTGTCTAGAAGCGGCGATAATAGCCATGGCGTTACGATCCATTGCCCTTGCTCCATCGTCAATAATGAAGAATCGAAGATGTTGACCAGCCGGTGAGAACCTGGGCAGGACGATTGAGTTCCTGTGTTGGATGAACACACAACACTGAGTGCATAGTTCATGATACATTAATCTTGTGTTTTCAGTTATTAAAGCACAATCAATTAAATTATACATTACTTTAGTTATACTATCTCTCTCTCTCTCATTCTCTTTCTTAAAAGTTCCTTACTGCATAAGACTCTGCTCGATCTGATTAATATTGTTGGCAAAGTTGATTCCAGCAGTAAAAGACTGCCTCATCCTCACGGAATCCAGAGATGGTAGACTGGCACTAACACTTGCAGGAGAGAAAATCCTCCTGGTGGTGACACTCGCGCCTGAAACACCTGTAAACACACAACCTGATTAACTCGCAGGAAAAATCTAGTTAGGTTAACATTGATAATGGAAAGTAAAGCTCGGAAGCTTTATATTTGTTATCATAAAATTCGCCTAAAACATTTAAAAATTGTGTGTGTGTGTGTATGTATATATATATATATATATATATATATATATATATATATATATATATATATATATATATATATATATATCTATCTATATATATATATATATATATGCAATAAGATCACAGTAAACAGGTGATTTCAGAATATGCAAAACAACCACTCTGAAAGAATAGAGAAATTCCAAGCGCTTTCGTGACTACTCACATTATCAAGGAACTATGAAAGTAAAGCATCCAAGGAAGCTATATAAGGGGTCTGGCCAGCACCTCACTATCAGATCCCACAACGGTTAAACACCTGACGCGCGCCGACCCAATTTGGATAGGTCCTTTGCACAACTCACCCCACAAACTATTCTACCCAAGAAAATTTAAAAATTATTTGTCCAGTGTATTATTAAATTCTTCCCAAATTCTATTAATTATAAATGGATCTAATTTATATAAACCAAAGGAAATATTCATATTATTGTCAAAACTGCTTTTTATGAAACAAGATTCAATTATATTCCTGTCGACCATGGACTTGCTTGATACTACTTTCTCAACTTTTTGAAAATCAATTGGATGGTTAAAATCTCTTACATGAATAAATAGAGCATTGGAATCTTGTCCAGTTCTAATGCTATATTTATGTTGTTTTAATCTTAGTTCGAGATTTTTACCAGTTTGACCGTAATAAACTTTATCACAAATTTTACAAGGAATCTTATAGACACATCCATCAGCATTTTGGGGGGAATTCTTTATCAAAAGTTTTTTTTACTGTATCAAGATTTTTGAATACAACTTTAATATTAAAAGTCTTAAGAAGAGAAGGCACATCAACCAAGTTTTCATGGTAAGGGAGAACCAACATATTTTTAGTTGAATAAGGGTGGTTGTCCCTTTTTGGATTGTAAAAAGTATTTCTAGCAACTTTAAAAGATTTATCAATTACATTTCTTGGGTATTTTAAATCATTACCTATTTCATAAATTTTGGATATTTCCTCATCTATGAACTCAGGACTACAAATTCGTAAAGCTTTCAAAAACATTGATGAGAAAACAGACAGTTTGACTCTATCTTGATACGAGGAATAATAGTGGACATAGGAACAGTTATTTGTAGGTTTTCTGTAAATTTTAAATTTGAATTCATTATTACCCTTAAAGATTCTTTAAGTCTTATGATACACTTAATAACAATAAAAATTTGTGCCTTACTAAAGCAGACAAAATAAATGCAATAGTAATTATGAAAGAAAATGATTACCAAGAAAAAATGAATAATCTCTTAGATGATACTGAAACCTATTCTAAACTTAGGAAAAATCCCCTAGAAACCGTTAACAGCAATTTCAATAAAACAATAAAACTTCTACTGAAAGGCAAAGATGAATTAGTCAAACAATTTACTTCCACTAATCCATCTTTGCCTTACATGTATGGACTAATAAAAACACACAAACCAGGGAATCCAGTCAGACCAATTATTAGCTCCATAGGGTCAGTTTCATATAAATTATCCAAATGGCTTGTTGATATTTTGAGCCCTAATGTTGGCAAAATTTCTAACTTTAATGTTAAAAACAACATAGACTTGGTTGATAAATTAAGCTCCTTGACTGACTTAAATGATTTTAACATGGTTAGTTTTGATGTTACTTCCTTGTTTACGAAAGTTCCTGTTGATGATTTATTAAGTTTCTTATCTGAAGAACTCGTTAACTATGATTTACCATTGCCAGTTCCTACTATCATTAAACTTATTAAACTTTGCATTGTTGATGCAAAATTTGTATTTAATGATAAGTTTTACACTCAGAAGTTTGGTATGGCAATGGGAAATCCTCTTTCACCTGTTCTTAGTAACCTATACATGGAATTTTTTGAAACAAGGTTACTTAACACAATCCTCCCTAATAGAGCTAAATGGTTCAGATATGTTGATGATATTTTGTGTCTTATGCCCAAAAATGTAGATATACACCATTTTCTAGGAAAATTAAATATCTTAGCCCATTCTATAAACTTTACTGTTGAGTTTGAAGAAAATAACTCATTGCCTTTTCTAGATGTTTTAATTATTAAGGGTAATAATGAATTCAAATTTAAAATTTACAGAAAACCTACAAATAACTGTTTCTATGTCCACTATTATTCCTCGCATCAAGATAGAGTCAAACTGTCTGTTTTCTCATCAATGTTTTTGAGAGCTTTACGAATTTGTAGTCCTGAGTTCATAGATGAGGAAATATCCAAAATTTATGAAATAGGTAATGATTTAAAATACCCAAGAAATGTAATTGATAAATCTTTTAAAGTTGCTACAAATACTTTTTACAATCCAAAAAGGGACAACTACCCTTATTTAACTAAAAATATGTTGGTTCTCCCTTACCATGAAAACTTGGTTGATGTGCCTTCTCTTCTTAAGACTTTTAATATTAAAGTTGTATTCAAAAATCTTGATACAGTAAAAAAACTTTTGATAAAGAATTCCCCCCAAAGTGCTGATGGATGTGTCTATAAGATTCCTTGTAAAATTTGCGATAAAGTTTATTACGGTCAAACTGGTAAAAATCTCGAACTAAGATTAAAACAACATAAATATAGCATTAGAACTGGACAAGATTCCAATGCTCTATTTATTCATGTATCAAGCAAGTCCATTGTCGACAGGAATATAATTGAATCTTGCTTCATAAAAAGCAGTTTTGACAATAATATGAATATTTCCTTTGGTTTATATAAATTAGATCCATTTATAATTAATAGAATTTGGGAAGAATTTAATAATACACTGGACAAATAATTTTTAAATTTTCTTGTGTAGAATAGTTTGTGGGGTGAGTTGTGCAAAGGACCTATCCAAATTGGGTCGGCGCGCGTCAGGTGTTTAACCGTTGTGGGATCTGATAGTGAGGTGCTGGCCAGACCCCTTATATAGCTTCCTTGGATGCTTTACTTTCATAGTTCCTTGATAATGTGAGTAGTCACGAAAGCGCTTGGAATTTCTCTATTCTTTCAGAGTGGTTGTTTTGCATATATATATATATATATATATATATATATATATATATATATATATATATATATATATATATATATATATATATATATATATATATATATATATATAATACATAATATATATCGTGCCGATTAAGCCGAACCGGCGAGTTTGGCCTAATGTCTTTAGTCGTCTTCTCGGGAATGAGTATTCCCTGGCTACTTTCAAATGATGTATCTTGATTCCGTGAAGAGCTTCTGATAAAAAGAATTGAAAGGGCCCTCCCTCTCCTGGGATTGAATCTGATTACTTGCCATTTAAGTGCTACATGATATCCACGATTCACGATTTGAGACTACCCATAATAACAATAATAATTAAAGAAAATATATGTGCAACACTTGGGTATCTTTAATGTGGAGATGTTTCGGCAGCTAAGGCAGAGAATAATTCTGAAGACTGTGAAAAGTAGTTTTGAGGTGATTAGTCCCTCAGTCTTGAAGAATCTTCACATATTCCAGAGTCACCAAGAGGTTCTCGATATTAGACTGATAAAGCCACTAGCTGGCGAATCATCTCAATATTTCTGATGCCCAAGAGTAACACATCTCTCATTCAACTGCTTATCGTTTTCTGTATCATAAATATAAAATACTTACCAGACAAAGCAACATCTTGGAGCAGAGAATTTTTTCCACAATTCTAGAACTTGCCTAGCCTATTTTCACGACCTATTTCTACTAGTGGACTTCACCCACCTGTGAGACGTCTCTAACTACTTCACCTCTCCTCTATCCCTTATACAACTCTCGGTCCTCGGATATTTACTTTAGATTTATCGACTGACAAACTGAATATCTTTCAAGGGTGATCACCTCAAACTAATACTTCATGTCTTATATCGTCTTCAAGACCGAGGGACTGATTACCGTAAACCGCTTCTTTATATCTTCCAGCGTCTCAAGTATTAGTCTGGGTATTGGAATAATAAAAGCTACTGGTTGGAGCAACGTCTCCACATTAAACATGCCTAAGTGTTAAACGTTTCATTTATCTACTCTTCGGTTTTGTATACCGTTAACATATAACAATAATAATTCCGTGACAGCTGTCTCTTAAGCAGAATGAATGTAATGGTATGGTAAGGACTCAAATGCATATGTCGTGCCGAATAAGTAAAATTAGTCAATTAGCAAGAACTCATTTAAAATTAAGTCCTTTCTAAAAAAATTCTCTTATACGTTTAAAGATCTATTTTTTTTTCATTCATGTTAATGTAAAAATTAATAATTTTGTACCAAAAGAACCTTAAAAAACTTATCTAATTATAACAAGCCCAATTAAATTTAGCCTAATCCACCTAAATATATTTTAGATAAGTTAACAATGATTTAATAATAAACACAATGAAATATATTTTTTTTCGTTAGGTTCAGAATGACTTTTGCGAAATTATTGCATACACAAATTTTCACTTGCCTTATTCGGCAAGAAGAGCGTTGTTAATTAAGCCAAAATCACAAGTCTTACCTATTCGGCACGACACATGCTGAAACCTTTTTTTTTTTTTTTTGACAAGGTTTCAACCACTCAGTGGTCTTTATCAAGTCATGACCATATGGTTGACTCGAGTGGATGAAACGTCGCCAATAACTGCATTGTATCTCCTGACTCCCTACCAGAGCCGAGGGCAAATTGTTCAGCATTTGTTTTAATGACTGCTATGTCCTCGTGAGTCAAAAAATCAGCTATGTACGTACTAAATATGTTTAGCACTTTCTAGGACTAAAAATTAATAAACACAGAGTGTACATCAGACATGCTTAGCTAAAGGCGAAACAAGAAAGTACTGACTCACGAAATCGTAATGACACGATTGCAAACAAACCATACCACGGGCGGGAATAGAACCCGCGATCAGAGAGTCTCAAAACTTTTTTAAGAAAGTATTTATACGTTTTAACGCTGAAAGGTTGTTTATAAAGTACGAGGTACTTACCAACGGCAGCAGCAGACACAGGGCAGCAGACCCCAGTAACGCCACCACCCAGGTCACAGGTTTTCTGGATCTGAATAAGAGGATAAGAATAAAGACTGAATTAAACCTACTAGCCCATGCTATGGAGGTCCTACGTAAATACTGGCAAAATCATCGATTAAACTTTAGATAATAGGATACAAGAATAACAAGCAAGACATTACGGCTACATTTCGTTCTCTAGGATCTCGTCAAGCCATAATAAATGTCTCATAATTGCAGTTTATCTTGAGTCCTAGTAGATCAGTCAGCATAGAGATGGTCTAAGTTGTAAGGGAAGGATTTACCGAAGTTAAGGCTTAGTGAAGCTGCAGAATTAATACCATATTTGGTTCATTTGATTAGTATCTTTTAAAACTAATTAAGCAAATCTCTGTTAGTCAAATGAGGGATTTTCGGCTTGGACTTTCTCTTGGACTGTGCCCTTGTCTACTTAATGGATCGTCTTCATCGGCAATTGACAACAAATGTCATTAGTCAACTTCATACTGCCATCCGTATTGTCTCATAAGAGTACCTGGTTAAAGTGTAGAGCGAAGTCCATAGAGTACACAGTCATAACCACCACCTCCCTAATCACCACCTGGGTTTGCAGCCATGCCTGCATCATTTATCAAAGAAGAATGTGTTATTAGTCCACTACATACTGCCAGTAATATATCACGAATGTACCTCGTTAAGATGTGGAGCGCATTCTACAAGATACACGCAGCTACAACCACCAGCTTGTGGCCTGCCTTGTGGCCTGCCTTGTGGCCTGCCTTGTGGCCTGCCTTGTGGCCTGCCTTGTGGCCTGCCTTGTGGCCTGCCTTGTGGCCTGCCTTGTGGCCTGACTTGTGGCCTGACTTGTGGCCTGACTTGTGGCCTGACTTGTGGTCTGCGTCCTGGTAAAGAAAAACATGAATTAAGTGTTTTGTCAGTGTACCTAACATAGGCTATGTACATCATTCTCACGATTCTCACATTACCACCATAGCTGGCTACAATCCCAACTATGGTGCTAATGTGAGAATCGTGAGAATGATGTACATAGCCTATGTTAGGTCCTTAATTGATTATGCTGCTCCCATGTTGATAATAGCTAGAGAAAGTTCTCTCCGACCCTTGGAGTTAATGCAAAATGAAGCTCTCAGGATTATTCTTGGCTGTCCCAGATCTACAAAAGTTCTTAACATGAGGAAGGAGCTTGGTATTTCTAGTATCAGTGATAGGATTGTTGAAATTAACACTGTACTCGGTATTAGAATGTTGAGAAACGAACCAGACACTGTCACAGTGAATCTTACGAAGTGTCTAGAGGTAAATACACACAGACCTAAATGGATTGTGAAAACGTGCAATTGCATTAAGTTTTATAACCTACATGAACTGTATCACTGTAGGCAACAAGAGCATTTCACCCCTCCATGGAAGATGTGTTCATTTAATATCACATACCTGCAAGTCCCTCCCAAGAAGCTCATTGCTAGTAATCCCTTCCTTAAATCTCTTGTTAGAGCAACTGCTCAAGAAGAAATTTCTCACCTAGCTGGTAGTAATAAGTTATCACAAGTTATATACACTGATGGATCTAAACAGGAGTCTTCTGGCAGGGCTGCATCTGCTCTTGTTGCCACCTCCCTAGTTAAGAACGATAATAAATTTGTTGAATTAGGCATAAGAATTAACAACTGGGCGTCTACACTGCAAACTGAATTGTTTGCAATCCTAATGGCGCTAAAGCTAACCTATGACACTGAGCTTGACTCTATCATCATTACTGATTATGTCATCATTGAAGGCTCTTGACTCCTAATAATGACTCCAACAACATGCTCATTGGGGAAGCCAGGTATAGATACTCAAAAATTAGGGACAAAGGAATTAATGTACAATTGCTATGGATCCCATCACACATTGGATTACTCCTTCATGATAAAGTTGATATGTTAGCCAAAAAGAGTACCCAGAAGGAGAATGTAGAATATAACTTTGGTATAACTGTGTCTAGCATTAGGAATAATATTAGGAGAGAAGTAAATAATGAAAATGATTGTTATAGGAATGCAGTTAGAAGCCTGAGTAGATCTATAACCCACTATGATAACATGAACGTAGATAAGTATGTTTATGGAGCAACTTGCAATGTGAACAGACTGACTGATGTTATAGTGGCCAGGCTTAGGCTTGGTTACAAGTACTTCTGGCAGTTTGGGAGACACACAGATGATGATCAAACTAAATGTAAATTATGTGATCAGGCATATGGTCACTCTCTTGAACACTATGTGCTTAATTGTCCACTTATTGAGGAATACAGAGACAGACAGTATAATAACCTATGTGACATGTCAAGATATCTTATTAATGAAAATAAGATACCAGATATACTAAGCAAATTTCCTAAATTTGCTTGTAACAGATAAGTGAACTATAGATATGTAGATATAAATCCATATGTGTTCCTGTTAACCCTTTGGGGCCTAGTTCCTAGGCCTTTTGTGTATCCATATGCTCTCGCGCTACCGTCCACAGGATGGATATGGGGTGCACAATAAACTAGCCACTTCGGTGGCAAAATCCAAAAAAAATCAGTGTTACATGCATATCTTATATGCATCTTATGAACGCAGAATACACCCTGGCAGTAATGGAAGTGACTGCGAAGTTTTAATGAAGTGTGTAGTGATACTGGTCCTGTGGGGAGCAGCAGCAGGATAATACTGCACCACCTCTTGGGGCCCTTAACAACAACAACAGTTTGGTGTATGTCATGGGCGCCAACACATGGTGTGTGATTCTCTCCTACTATATCCATTTATCAGTGATGCAGATTACATGGTGAGTTTAAATATGTGGCCTGTAGTTATAACTTTTCTCTTGACATATGCAAGACATCACCATCCCTGTAGAAGCCATTATTAGGTGTACTAGTCATTATATTTTGTTGTTGCAGAAGTACTATGAAGATTCTATGTTCAATAAAGCCTAGAGATAAGGCCTGTGTTTCTATCACAACAATTTATTGAACATAGAATCCTGGGCTACCTGGTGGTGATCCTGCGCTAGATTACATCACAACATGGAGCGTTTACTGAAACCTGAGAGGCTAGACTGTGACCCCAGCTTATCAACGGCTGCTCAGGAATGGAAGCACTGGTTTAAGACTTTCGAAAACTTCTTGGGAGCCCTTCCTAAAGAAGATCTAGATAAACTAAGTCTGCTCATCAATTTTGTGTCACCTAAGATATACGAGGCTATTTCTGAGTGTAATACCTACGAAGATGCTATCAAAACCCTCAAGTCTCAGTATATTAAACCTACAAATGAAATCTTTGCACGCTATCGCCTTGCAACTCGCCGCCAGCAGATTGATGAATCCTTAAAGGAATACTTTCAAGCACTGAAAATTTTAGGTAAGGACTGTCACTTCCAAGCAGTGACAGCTGCTCAGTATTGTGAAGAGTCCATCAGGGATGCTTTTATCAGTGGCCTGCAATCACCAATAATAAGGCAGCGTTTATTGGAGAATAAAACTCTCGACTTAGCCGCTGCCTTTGACCAGGCAAGAGCTCTAGATTCAGCCCAGAAGAATTCTGAAGTATACAGTACCACTCAGCCTTCTCGAGTGGTAAGTGCTGCAATTCCTGACCAAGACTCTTGCAATGAAGTTACTGTGGAACCTGCCTCAGTGACAGCAGCAGCAGGTACGGTGTGTTTCTTTTGTGGTTTTTCAAGACATCCACGTCCAAAGTGTCCTGCTCGTGAAGCAATGTGCCATAAATGCCACAAGAAAGGTCACTTTGCTAAAGTATGTCGTGCTAATGCATCAACAAGAGCTAGTGCCTCCACACATTCCAGTGATCATGCGACTCTAGCAACAGTGACTTCTGCGGCTACTCCAAATTCACTGTCAAAGGCAGTTGTGAAAGTATTCATCAAAGGAACAGAAGTAGATGGTCTTATTGATAGTGGCAGCTCAGAGAGTTTCATCAACCTTGACTTAGTTAAACGGCTCTCCTTGACTCTACATCACTCATCAGGTACCGTTTCCATGGCATCAACATCTCTCTCTATTCAGACCTTAGGGTTTTGTAAGGTAAATCTCAGAGTTAATGGAAAGGATTATCAAGATGTACATTTAGCTATTCTGCCACAACTGTGCTCTGATGTTATCCTTGGTCAGGACTTTCAGAAGCTGCATGGTAGTGTCACCTTAACATATGGAGGTGAACTGCCTCCTCTTGTTGTCTGTGGACTTAGCACTTTAAGGGTAGACCCACCAAAGCTGTTTGCAAATCTTACCGCGGATTGCCATCCTATATCAGCTAAGTCACGCCGCTATTCTTATGAGGATCGGATGTTCATTGAGAAAGAAACTCAGAGGCTGCTGAAGGAGGGTATTATAGAACCGAGTGATTCCCCTTGGCGTGCACAGGTTGTTGTTGTTAAAGATGGTTATAGGAAACGGAGACTGGCTATCGATTACTCTGAGACAATCAACAAATTTACACTTCTTGATGGGTACCCTCTACCTCGAATTGATGATACAGTGAACAAAATTGCTCAGTACTATGTGTTTAGCACAATTGATCTACAGAGTGCCTATCATCAAGTCCCTATAAGGAATGAAGATAAACCATACACAGCGTTTCAGGCTAGTGATGGCCTGTATCAGTTTACCAGAGTCCCTTTTGGAGTCACCAATGGGGTAGCCTGCTTCCAACGAATTATGGATTCACTCATTCAGGAAGAGCAACTCATGGGAACTTACGCGTATTTAGATAATGTTACCATTTGTGGCAAGACCCAGGAGGAACATGATGCAAACCTTGATAAGTTTTTGGAAGCCGCCAAGAAGAAAAATATCAGTTACAATGAGGAAAAGTGCACTTTTTCAACTAAAAGGCTTAGCATCCTTGGTTATGTAGTGGAAGGTTCAATATTCCCAGACCCTGAACGACTACGACCTCTACGGGAACTTCCAATGCCTCAAGACAAAAAGTCACTCCGAAGAACTCTTGGTCTCTTTGCTTATTACTCACAATGGATCTACAACTATTCAAGTAAAGTCCGCCCATTGAGTGCTACCACATTTCCTGTGACAAAGGAAGCAGAAGCCGCTTTCCATACTCTCAAACAGGACATTGAAAACTCAGTAGTTCAAGCCATTGATGAGTCCCTACCATTCGAAGTGGAAACGGATGCATCTGACATTGCCATTGCTGCAGTCTTATCTCAGGCAGGACGACCAGTAGCCTTCTTTTCGAGAACTTTTCAAGGATCAGAGAAATGTTATGCTGCTGTAGAAAAGGAAGCCCAGGCCATCATAGAAGCAGTTCGCCACTGGAGGCATTATTTAACTGGTAGACATTTCACCATAAGGACTGACCAACGGTCCGTGATGTATATGTTCGACAAGAAGCACAAAAGTAGGATAAAGAATGACAAGATATTACGCTGGAGGATGGAACTATCGTGTTATGACTTTGATATTCTGTACCGACCGGGTCAAGAGAACATCTCACCTGATGCATTCTCTAGGTCCCACTGTGGAGCAGCATGTCATGATTTGCAATCACTCTCAGCTCTCCACAAGGCTTTGTGTCACCCAGGAGTTACACGCCTGTACCATTTTGTCAAATCAAAGAACATGCCCTACTCAGTGGAAGATGTGCGACAAGTGATCAGAGCATGCAGAGTATGTGCAGAGTGCAAGCCAAACTTTCATCAGCCAGAGAAGACTCATCTCATAAAATCCACCCAGCCTTTCGAAAGATTGAATATAGATTTCAAAGGACCTCTACCAAGCACAAATCAGAATACGTATTTCCTTAACATAGTAGATGAATATTCAAGGTTTCCCTTTGTATTCCCCTGTGCAAATATGGCTGCTTCAACTGTTATTAGTTGTCTTTCACAGTTGTTCTCTATTTTTGGTATGCCAGCTTATATCCATTCAGACAGGGGATCCTCGTTCATGAGTAACGAACTTCAGGAGTTTTTGGCTAGCAAAGGTATTGCCTGCAGCAGAACAACAAGCTACAACCCTCAAGGCAATGGTCAAGTGGAGCGGTTCAATGGTACTATATGGAAGGCAGTTACAATGACATTGAAGTCGCGCAATCTACCTGTTCAACACTGGCAAACTGTCCTTCCTGATGCTCTTCACTCTATTAGATCACTGCTGTGCACAGCTACTAATGCAACCCCTCATGAAAGACTTCTCAACTATTCACGTCGTTCCTCTACGGGAGCCTCCGTGCCCACTTGGTTATGTCATCCTGGACCCGTTCTCCTGAAGAGTCACCGTAGGATGAACAAGACGGATCCTTTAGTGGAAGAGGTAGAGCTCCTGCAAGCTAATCCACATTACGCCCACATTCGCTACCAAAATGGTGAAGAGACTACAGTATCTACAAGACATTTAGCCCCAGTTGAAATCCCTATTAGTGTGGAATCTCAAGATACACCAATAGATGTGAAAGATGCTTCGTTTTCTCCTGGAAAGCCCCTTGAGACTACCCCTATGGAAATAGAGGATTCTGCTCCAGCAGTTAATCAAACCCCGCTGGAAAATATCGAACCTGGTGAAGAGGCTCAAGGGCTACGAAGGTCGGGACGTGTACGTCGCCCACCTAACAGTTTGGGAGATTACTGTCTCTGATATTTTAGAAGGGGGAGATTGTAGTGATACTGGTCCTGTGGGGAGCAGCAGCAGGATAATACTGCACCACCTCTTGGGGCCCTTAACAACAACAACAGTTTGGTGTATGTCATGGGCGCCAACACATGGTGTGTGATTCTCTCCTACTATATCCATTTATCAGTGATGCAGATTACATGGTGAGTTTAAATATGTGGCCTGTAGTTATAACTTTTCTCTTGACATATGCAAGACATCACCATCCCTGTAGAAGCCATTATTAGGTGTACTAGTCATTATATTTTGTTGTTGCAGAAGCACTATGAAGATTCTATGTTCAATAAAGCCTAGAGATAAGGCCTGTGTTTCTATCACAACAAAGTGCTTACTGTAACAAATAGTATATACAGACTGAAAAAAAAGTCTTGCTTTAACAGCTACGCAAACAATTTCCCATTGGAATCCACCGTGAATGGCCATCTTGGAGTCATCTGAAAACGTGTTATAACACACTCAGACAACAATGGATGGCAAAACAGAACTTCATCTAAACTCTGTTCTTACTACAGAAACATAGGTTGAATCGTCTTGTTTACAAAGAAAAGGTTCTTACAAGCTTTAAAAGAAATATGTTCGAAATGGTCTTAAATTACAAAACTGGGTGGAACACTTATTTAAATTAGCTTTTTCTTAAATAACTCTCCCCACAAAGCCTCAAGGAAGGTGAACACGGTGTTATTTGAAGCCTTTTCCAAACCTCTTCAGATCTCAGATCAGTTATGAAACCAGATACAGATATAGAATTTAGGTCCATCTGTATGGATTACTATTACCAAGCTTTGTAGCCAATATAGAGAGTAGCCTATCCTTTTAATAACAGTCGTTAGTTTACAACTGCTAGGACGATCAAATGGGTAACCGTGATTATCTGAGTGTTTTCTAGGGCGTTCGGATAGTGTTTCAAAACATTTTATCGCCTATATCTTATATTTAATTTATTGGAGGTGTGGTATGCAATTTTTTATTGACGAACGACCATCTAACCAAACCAAACCTAACTTAACCAAACCTAACTTAACCAAACCTTAATAACATAAATCGTGAAATTTGCTAAATAAGAAGATGTGTAAAAATTTATGTGAAGAATCCACTAACGATGTTACCAAGAGTGACATATTGACTGGTTATAAACAGTCGAAATTACTACTGTTTCTTAGGGTGATAAGTTGTGAAGAGAAAGTGCATTTGAGGCTGTAACAGGGTTTCTCACCAGATATGATGTATGCCACAAGTGTAAAAACTACTGTAAAAGTAATACGGTTGCTGAACGATCAGAGAAAACTATCTGCCTCAGTATACATAACAGAAATTACAGGAATTATGCTGAGTACAGCATGTCAGTCTAATGAATTTAAACATCAGTGTTGTATATTAGAAACTATGTAATGAGAAGCAGTATTAAGAAGTCATCACATGGAAAGTAGATTTGCAAGTCATCACATGAAAACTAATTAATATATACACATCCCAAATCTAATTCAAAGTTTACACCATTAAAAACCAACTTTGAAGGTACACTGAAGTATTGTTGTTGTTATCTCAGAGATTAATATCCTAAAATACATCAGAATAAGAAATTATTGCAAAAAAGTAGCATTTCAATTTCCACAAGTTCTTCAATAAAAAGATTTATTTTAACCTACACAGGCCCAAATCAGTCACAATGTTTCTTGACGCAAGAAGGACAAGCATTTAAGATTTAAATAAGTAAGTTTTATTTATAAGTAAGTTTTATTTATTAAGTAAGTTTTATTTATCTGGTGAGAAAATATCTACCTGGATGATGACTAACAAACTTACTCTCAACATTGACAAAACCTACTTCATTCAATTTGGAAACAGAGCTACAGATGTCCCTCTTAACAATGATAAATGGATCTCCTATCACAAAACTCACAGAGGGAAAATTCTTAGGAATCCACCTTAATAACAGACTCAAATTTCAAACACATGTACAACAAATATCCAAGAAAATTTCCAAGACCGTAGGCATACTATCGAAGATACGGTACTATGTTCCACAGTCAGCCCTCCTGGCCCTATATCACTCACTTATTTACCCCTATCTCACCTATGGAATTTGTGCATGGGGCTCAACAACAATACACCATCTCAGACCATTAATTACCCAACAAAAAGCTGTAATAAAGTTGGTAGAATTACCGACAATATGTAAAGTAAAAGGACACAAGTGCAACTAATGTGACATTTCATTGTGGCAACGTTTCGCTCTCCAGGAGCTTTATCAAGCCATTACAAACAATACATGGACACAGAGGGTATATAAAGGCTCAGAGTGAGGTGCAATACTAGTGAGGTACCATTTCAATGTTCACTAGTGGTGGTAGTAGTAGTAGTAGTAGTAGTAGTAGTAGTAGTAGTGACAAAAGTAATACAATATGGTAGAGCAATTAATTCGTACATGAGTAAAAGGATATAAAAGCTATTACTTGGGTAACATAAAAATAGGTTGGACAAATACAGACTGCAAAGAGGCAGGTTGTTTCAGAGTTCACTCTCTGTAATGTGCCTTGTGTAGTACAACAGGAGAGACTATGCGATGGCAGGGTTTACTGTTTTCAGGAGGATTCTTGCTAAGACTTCGGAGTGGTGAAGCTGCCGTTGTTTTGTTTAATTGTATTCGAAACAGCGATCAGTGCTGATTCGAGGCACTTGCGTCTGCGGAAATTAGTTTCTTTGATCACTAATTGGGCGTCTCTGAATTTCATGAGATGATTGGTGGAATTTCGGTGTTGTACACCGCCTGTGGTGTTTAAGATGAGCGGGGCTGATGGTCCCCAGAAGGCAGGAAAGATGTTTGGCAAGAACTCCGGCTAGTTTGCCAAACATCTTTCCTGCCTTCTGGGGACCATCAGCCCCGCTCATCTTAAACACTCAGGCGACCTTCTCAACCGCATCCGAAACCTCTCCATCCGTAACAAGAAACTAAGCAGTTTGGATGTGACTTCCCTCTTCACAAAAGTACCTACCAAAAAAGCCATCGAGGTTCTATGACGTAAAGTCAATCAGGACCTTAATCTTCCTCTACCTCCCGGAGATTTTGTTGACTTGATTGAACTCTGTGTTAATTTCAACTGTTTTTCTTTCAATAACAAGCTCTACAAACAATCCTACGGCATGGGAATGGGGTCCCCCATCAGTGCCGTCCTAGCCAACTTATACATGGAACACCTAGAGTCAAAACACTTCGCCAACATCATCCCTTCAAGCATCACTTGGTTACGTTATGTGGACAACGTCCTCGTAATAATTCCCAAACGTTTTGATGTACGGAATCTTCAGGCAAGGCTCAACGCAGTTGAACCGGCGATCCAGTTTACACTAGAAGAAGAGTCCAATGACAAGCTACCTTTCCTCGACGTCCTCATTCACAAAGTAGACAACAACCTAAGATTTCAAGTTTATCGGAAACCCACCAATAAAAATGATCTCACACACTTCTATTCCAGTCAAGATACGAAGACCAAAAGAGGCATCATCATCGGGTTTTCCCTAAAAGCATATCGAATTTGTAGTCCTGAGTTTCTTGACGAGGAATGTACATACATTCACCAAACATTCACTGAGTTACAATTTCCTTCTTTTTTCATCAAAGACTGCAAGAAAAGAGTTCTTCAGATCATTAATTCTCCACGCATCAACACCACTCCCAATAAAGTTATAATTCTTCCCAACAGCCAGGTTGCAATGAACGTCTCAAAACTACTTTCACAAGCTAACACCAGAGTCGCCAGCGCTTCTAGCACTTCAATAAAGGATCTAACCAGGACAAAATCCAAGCACAACGAACCAGTCAATGCAGGAGTTTAACATAAGAACATAAGAAAGGAGGAACACTGCAGCAGGCCTGTTGGCCCATACTAGGCAGGTCCTTTACAATTCATCCCACTAACAAACATTTGACCAACCCAATTTTCAATGCTACCCAAGAAATAAGCTCTGATGTGCAAGTCCCACTCAAATCCAACCCCTCCCACTCATGTACTTATCCAACCTAAATTTGAAACTACCCAAAGTCCTAGCCTCAATAACCCAACTAGGTAGACTGTTCCACTCATCAACTACCCAACTTCCAAACCAATACTTTCCTATGTCCTTTCTAAATCTAAACTTATCTAATTTAAATCCATTACTGAGGGTTCTCTCTTGGAGAGATATCCCCAAGACCTTATTAATATCCCCTTTATTAATAGCTATCTTCCACTTATACACTTCGATCAGGTCTCCCCTCATTCTTCGTCTAACAAGTGAATGTAACTTAAGAGTCTTCAATCTTTCTTCATAAGGAAGATTTCTAATGCTATGTATTAATTTAGTCATCCTACGCTGAATGTTTTCTAACGAATTTATGTCCATTCTGTAATATGGAGACCAGAATTGATTATTATTATTATTACAATCAAGGGGGAAGCGCTAAACCCGGAGGATTATACAGCGCCTGGGGGGGGGGGATGTGGAAGGCATTCAGGCTTAATTTGGGGAACTGGAGCACAGATCCAATTCCCTAAATCAAGAGCCCCTCACCAACATCAAGGAACCTTCCTTGAGGGGCCAGACCAGAATTGAGCTGCATAATCTAGGTGAGGCCTTACTAATGATGTATAAAGCTGCAGTACGACCTCTGGACTTCTGTTGCTTACACTTCTTGATATAAATCCCAGTAATCTATTTGCCTTATTACGTACGCTTAGGCATTGCTGTCTTGGTTTAAGGTTGCTGCTTACCATAACCCCCAAGACCTTTTCGCAATCTGTATGGCTAAGTTCTACATTATTTAACTTATAAGTGCTAGGGTTATGGACACTCCCGAGCTTCAGAACCTTGCATTTATCTACATTGAACTGCATCTGCCACTTTTCTGACCAAGAGTAGAGTTTGTCTAAATCCTCCTGAAGTTCCCTAACATCTACGTTTGAATCAATTATCAGACTGAGAGTCGAAGATCAAAATTAATTTTTTATGAGAGAGCCACAAAATTTGGTTAACACAAGCCTATCCGATGTTATCCTGACGCCAAATGACTTCGAACAGGCGATAAATGACATGCCCATGCACTCTGCCCCAGGGCCAGACTCATGGAACTCCGTGTTCATCAAGAACTGCAAGAAGCCCCTATCACGAGCCTTTTCCATCCTATGGAGAGGGAGCATGGACACGGGGGTCGTCCCACAGTTACTAAAAACAACAGACATAGCCCCACTCCACAAAGGGGGCAGTAAAGCAACAGCAAAGAACTACAGACCGATGGCACTAACATCCCATATCATAAAAATCTTTGAAAGGGTCCTAAGAAGCAAGATCACCACCCATCTAGAAACCCATCAGTTACACAACCCAGGGCAACATGGGTTTAGAACAGGTCGCTCCTGTCTGTCTCAACTATTGGATCACTACGACAAGGTCCTAAATATTTGCACTAGAAGATAAAAAGAATGCAGATGTAATATATACAGACTTTGCAAAAGCCTTCGACAAGTGTGACCATGGCGTAATAGCACACAAAATGCGTGCTAAAGGAATAACAGGAAAAGCCGGTCGATGGATCTATAATTTCCTCACTAACAGAACACAGAGAGTAGTCGTCAACAGAGTAAAGTCCGAGGCAGCTACGGTGAAAAGCTCTGTTCCGCAAGGCACAGTACTCGCTCTCATGTTGTTCCTCATCCTCATATCCGACACAGACAAGGATGTCAGCCACAGCACCATGTCTTCCTTTGCAGATGACACCCGAATCTGCATGACAGTGTCTTCCATTGCAGACACTGCAAGGCTCCAGGCGGACATCAACCAAATCTTTCAGTGGGCTGCAGAAAACAATATGAAGTTCAACGATGAGAAATTTCAATTACTCAGATATGGTAAACACGAGGAAATTAAATCTTCATCAGAGTACAAAACAAATTCTGGCCACAAAATAGAGCGAAACACCAACGTCAAAGACCTGGGAGTGATCATGTCAGAGGATCTCACCTTCAAGGACCATAACATTGTATCAATCGCATCTGCTAGAAAAATGACAGGATGGATAATGAGAACCTTCAAAACTAGGGAGGCCAAGCCCATGATGACACTCTTCAGGTCACTTGTTCTATCTAGGCTGGAATATTGCTGAACACTAACAGCACCTTTCAAGGCAGGTGAAATTGCTGACCTAGAAAATGTACAGAGAACCTTCACGGCGCGCATAACGGAGATAAAGCACCTCAATTACTGGGAGCGCTTGAGGTTCCTAAACCTGTATTCCCTGGAACGCAGGCGGGAGAGATACATGATTATATACACCTGGAAAATCCTAGAGGGACTAATACCTAACTTGCACACGAAAATCACTCACTACGAAAGCAAAAGACTTGGCAGACGATGCAACATCCCCCCCAATGAAAAGCAGGGGTGTCACTAGCACGTTAAGAGACCATACAATAAGTGTCAGGGGCCCGAGACTGTTCAACTACCTCCCAGCATACATAATTGGGATTACCAACAGACCCCTTGCAGTCTTCAAGCTGGCACTGGACAAGCACCTAAAGTCGGTTCCTGACCAGCCGGGCTGTGGCTCGTACGTTGGTTTGCGTGCAGCCAGCAGCAACAGCCTGGTTGATCAGGCTCTGATCCACCAGGAGGCCTGGTCACAGACCGGGCCGCGGGGGCGTTGACCCCCGGAACTCTCTCCAAGTAAACTCCAGGTACCTATCTTCGTGTCATCGGCGAATTTGCTCATATCACTAGTAATTCCTTCATCAAGATCATTGATATATATTATAAACAACAACGGGCCCAAGACTGATCCATGTGGAACGCCACTTGTTACTGATCCCCACTCGGATTTAACCCCATTTATGGACACTGCTTCCTGTCTGTGAGCCATGATTCGATCCACGAGAACACCCTTCCCCCAATGCCATGAGCTGCTACTTTCTTCAACAGTCTTTGGTGCGGAACTCTATCAAATGCCTTACTAAAATCTAAGTAAATAATATCAAATTCTTTATCGTGGTCAACAGCCTCAAAAGCTTTACTGAAGAAAGTTAATAAATTAGTTAGACAAGACCGGCCTCTTGTGAATCCATGCTGAGTATCATTAATCAAGCTATGCTTATCGAGATGGCTTCTTATAATCTGAGCTATAACTGACTCTAGTAATTTGCCTACAATTGAGGTCAGGCTTATTGGGCGGTAATTTGACGGTAACGACTTGTCCCCTGTTTTAAAAATAGGAATTACATTAGCCATCTTCCACATATCAGACACTACACCTGTTTGAAGAGATAAATTAAAAATATTAGTTAATGGTTCAGAGTTCCATTTTACATTCCTTAAGAACCCTTGAAAAAACCTCATCAGGACCCGGTGACTTATTTTGCTTCAGTCGGTCTATCTGCTTCACAACCATTTCACTAGTGACTGTGATGTTACATAATTGATCTTCTTCTGGTCCACTATAAAAATTAATTACTGGAATATTATTAGTGTCTTCTTGTGTGTTTATGTGTTTATATTTCCACTACCAATATCAACTTGGCTACTAACATACTTAGGGCGTTGACCTGAGCGTCCAGGGACAACACCACCACCGCCACCAACAACAACCATCGTAACAACATCGTCTGCTGCTCCTTCAACTTTTTTTTTCTGCTGGGAAAGGAAAAAAAAAGACATTAACTATTATTAGTAGCAGCAGTATTAGTAGTAATTAGTATTAGTTATAATAAAAATAATAATAATCATATTGTTGTTAAATTATTATTATTATTATAATCAAAAAGAAGCGCTAAGCCACAATGTTGTTGTTAAAGACTTGTTGTAAAAGACTGGGAAGGCGGTGTAGAATACCCCCAGTGAAAAGTAGGGGCGCCATTGGTACACTAAGAGAAAACACCATAAGTGTCCAAGGCCCAAGACTGTTCAACAGCCCCCCACCATGCATAATGGTAATTACCAATAGGCCCCTGGCTGCCTTCAAGAGGGAGCTGAACAAATAAAGTAGGTGTCGGATCAGCTGAGCTGTGATTCGTACATTGGACTATGTGCGGCCAACAGTAACAGCTTAGTTGATCAGGCCCTGATCCATCGGGAGGCATGGTCCTGGACTGGGCCTCGGGGGCGTTGATCTCCGGAATACCCTCTAGGTAGCATCAAACCCGTCAAGGTGACACAGCATGTAGAAAATATTAATGTTGCATTCGTAAGAGTGCTCATCCCGCCTCTCACCAAAAGCAGTCCCGGAAGGATATTCAGTTTATCAGAGAAATAGTGTATGAAGTTGTTTTACATCAACAGTAATGTCATCCCGAGTAACTGTGTAACAATACACAGAGATCTTCATTGTCATATGAAAACCTGAACTTGTGTCGCATTTCTTGTCTTGAAATGTCATCTTGCTGTCAAATGGTAAGACATTTAACAGCTATCTTCATTCATCGGGAGGCAGACATAATGAGCTGTCTCCTGATACTAAGAGTCAGTAACAGTAGCATAGTACTAGCAGTAGAGCCAGTAATAGCAGATGTAGTGACAGAGACAGTGATGGATGTAATACAGTCACAAGTAGAGGAATTCATAGCAGCAGAAGCTTCTGGGTGTGTTGGTTTACTACCGAGTGCCCAGTGACGTCTTCTTACTTAAATGGTCTTGTTAGCGTATTTGACAGCCCCCCCCCCAAAAAAAAAAAAAAATGACACGGGCCTTTGTCATAAGATGACCCGTTCAGTGGTGATGACACTACAACGAGGGTGCGATGAGACTGTCACTAATAATACGAGATGGCACTGTGGGGAAGATAATGCAGCCGATGGCACTGAGGATCCACGACAGCAGTGACTGTTGGTTTATCCATGCTGGACTCATTGGTTTACGTGTCCCTTCTTAACCCAGTATATCTCAGCCACATATTATTTACACATCAACCAAACATCATCTATACATCATTTACTCGTCAGCAAACATTGTGATTTAAATGTACAATAATAAGAGCAAGATTGGATCATAATGAATACACTTATTGATATTAGTGTTTACACTTACGTGGATTATTATTATAATCAAGGGGAAGCGCTAAACCCGGAGGATTATACAGCGCCTGGGGGGGATGTGGAAGGCATTCAGGCTTAATTCGGGGAACTGGAGCACAGATCCAATTTCCTAAATCAAGAGCCCCTCACCAACATCAAGGAACCTTCCTTGAGGGGACACTTACGTGGAACACCTCACAGTACTTCTCACTTAACACTAAACTTACAATAAAACTCTCCCTGAGTACCACCCAAACATCCTATCTCTGAATGTGAATACACAGCCTATCCCTGAGTATCACTAATAGAATATCTCAAGTGTTTCTCAAATAGTCTATCGCTGTGTAATTCTAACATTCTATCCCTTAATGTCACTCAGACAGCGTATCCCTGAGTGCCACTCGACGTGCCTATTCCTGAGGATCACTCGAGGTGTCTCTGTCACTTGAAAAACCTATCTCTCAGGTATCTATCACTGTCTCTGCATGCAGCTTGCTACCACCTGAAGCTCACAAGACGTCTCTGCGTCTGTCTTCATTTTAAAGTGAAACAATTAAAAATCAAACACCTTTGCTCATGGCCATCAAAATCTGGATTCGACCGACAAGTTCACTGTAATTAAAAGAATGAGGCTAGAGTATGCATGGAATGTATACGGCTGTATATAAAGAAATGTTCTAAATAACTAATTTAAAGGAAAGCACAACATGCAGACTATGACAGAAGTAATATTTACGAAATACAAAATATGAGAGAATTAAATGGAGACGGAGCTTTTGAGTTTGTGAGCGCGCGCAAGAACTCACAGAGAACAATTATCCTAGATGCTGCTGCCCAGGTGGTGTCTGGCTTAACACTGAGGCTGTTAGTGACATCACTGAACATTGGATACACCGCCAGGCTAAAGGTTTCTAGTTCGTCGATTTGAAGCACATCTCTTCGTCTTTGAGGAATTATCACTTAATTTTTTTTCTTACGATTTATTTAAATCCTTTACTTTTGGTTTGAGTGCCAAGAGATGTTTGTTCATACTGTTGGTGGTGAGTGAATGTATGTAAACATCTCAACAGTTGACATCACAATAATTGACATCTGAGTAAGACGATAATTAATTGTACTCCGTGAAGCCTGCCTCTCTCAATCACTATATAAATAAATAAATACGTATTTTTTTCAACCAACCGGCCGGATCCCACTGAGGCAGGGTGACCTAAAAAGAAAAACACAGGTTTTTCTTTTTAAATTTAGTAATTTATACAGGAGAAGGGGTTACTAGCCCCTTGCTCCCGGCATTTTAGTCGCCTCTGACGACACGCATGGCTCACAGAGGAAGAATTCTTTCCCCACTTTCCCATGGAGGTGGAAAAGAATTCCTGCGTGTTTATGAGAGAAAAGAGACCAGCAGTCCTACCATCATGTAAAATAATTACAGGTTTCCGTTTCACAGTCACTTGGCTAGACGGTAGTACCTCCCTGGGTGCTTGCTGTCTACCAGCCTATTACCTAAATTTATGTGTTAGTTAGTTACCATTTGGTCCTAGGCACATGTCGATGAGACACTAGGCCTGTTGTATGTGCATGCATGTGTATGTGTGTCTGTGTGTGTGTGTCTGTGTGTGTGTGTGTGTGTCTGTGTGTGTGTGTCTGTGTGTGTGTGTGTGTGTGTGTCTGTGTGTGTGTGTGCCTGTGTGTACATTATATATATACATATATATATATATATATATATATATATATATATGTATATATATATATATGTATATATATGTTATATATGGTAGAGTTATAATTGAAAGAATTAAGAGTAAGACGGAGAATAGGATAGCAGATGAACAAGGAGGCTTTAGGAAAGGTAGGGGGTGTGTGGACCAGGTGTTTACAGTGAAACATATAAGTGAACAGTATTTAGATAAGGCTAAAGAGGTCTTTGTGGCATTTATGGATTTGGAAAAGGCGTATGACAGGGTGGATAGGGGGGCAATGTGGCAGATGTTGCAAGTGTATGGTGTAGGAGGTAGGTTACTGAAAGCAGTGAAGAGTTTTTACGAGGATAGTGAGGCTCAAGTTAGAGTATGTAGGAAAGAGGGAAATTTTTTCCCAGTAAAAGTAGGCCTTAGACAAGGATGTGTGATGTCACCGTGGTTGTTTAATATATTTATAGATGGGGTTGTAAGAGAAGTAAATGCGAGGGTCTTGGCAAGAGGCGTGGAGTTAAAAGATAAAGAATCACACACAAAGTGGGAGTTGTCACAGCTGCTCTTTGCTGATGACACTGTGCTCTTGGGAGATTCTGAAGAGAAGTTGCAGAGATTGGTGGATGAATTTGGTAGGGTGTGCAAAAGAAGAAAATTAAAGGTGAATACAGGAAAGAGTAAGGTTATGAGGATAACAAAAAGATTAGGTGATGAAAGATTGAATATCAGATTGGAGGGAGAGAGTATGGAGGAGGTGAACGTATTCAGATATTTGGGAGTGGACGTGTCAGCGGATGGGTCTATGAAAGATGAGGTGAATCATAGAATTGATGAGGGAAAAAGAGTGAGTGGTGCACTTAGGAGTCTGTGGAGACAAAGAACTTTGTCCTTGGAGGCAAAGAGGGGAATGTATGAGAGTATAGTTTTACCAACGCTCTTATATGGGTGTGAAGCGTGGGTGATGAATGTTGCAGCGAGGAGAAGGCTGGAGGCAGTGGAGATGTCATGTCTGAGGGCAATGTGTGGTGTGAATATAATGCAGAGAATTCGTAGTTTGGAAGTTAGGAGGAGGTGCGGGATTACCAAAACTGTTGTCCAGAGGGCTGAGGAAGGGTTGTTGAGGTGGTTCGGACATGTAGAGAGAATGGAGCGAAACAGAATGACTTCAAGAGTGTATCAGTCTGTAGTGGAAGGAAGGCGGGGTAGGGGTCGGCCTAGGAAGGGTTGGAGGGAGGGGGTAAAGGAGGTTTTGTGTGCGAGGGGCTTGGACTTCCAGCAGGCATGCGTGAGCGTGTTTGATAGGAGTGAATGGAGACAAATGGTTTTTAATACTTGACGTGCTGTTGGAGTGTGAGCAAAGTAACATTTATGAAGGGATTCAGGGAAACCGGCAGGCCGGACTTGAGTCCTGGAGATGGGAAGTACAGTGCCTGCACTCTGAAGGAGGGGTGTTAATGTTGCAGTTTAAAAACTGTAGTGTAAAGCACCCTTCTGGCAAGACAGTGATGGAGTGAATGATGGTGAAAGTTTTTCTTTTTCGGGCCACCCTGTCTTGGTGGGAATCGGCCGGTGTGATAAAAAAAAAATAATAATAATAATATATATATATATATATATATATATATATATATATATATATATATATATATATATATGTATATATATATACACATATACACATACATACATATGCAAGGAATCGCAAGAGCAGGCGAAACATACACAAACACTGATCTCTGGCTGAAGGAGACTCGAACCCACGAATCTTGGAACAAGGCACGCAGCGCTCCACCAATCCACCCACACCGGACCAATACCCCTGAGTCCAGCCCGCGCCAGACCCTGAGCCAAGGCAGCCAGCTTTCAGGGAGAAGGCCCACAGCTCCTCATCTCATCCTCCGCATGCATCAGCCCCACCAGACACATCAACAATGCAAGGAATTCGCAAGAGCAGGCGAAACATACACAAACACCGATCTCATGCTGAAGGAGACACGAACCCACGAACCTTGGAACAAGGCACGCAGCGCTCCACCAATCCACCCACACCGGACCAACACCCAGGAGTCCAGCCCGCGCCAGACTCCGATCCAAGGCAGCCAGCTTTCAGGGAGAAGGCCCACAGCCCCACATCTCACCCCCTGCATGCATCAGCCCCACCAGAGATACCAACAATGCAAGGAAGTCGCAAGAGCAGGCGAAATACACACAAACACCGATCTCTGGCTGAAGAAGACTCGAACCCATGAACCCCGGAACAAGGCATGCAGCGCTTCACCAATCCACCCACACCGGACCAACACCCAGGAGTCCAGCCCACGCCAGACCCCGATCCAAGGCAGCCAGCTCTCAGGGAGAAGGCCCACAGTGTGTGTGTGTGTGTGTGTGTGTATGTGCGCTCACCTAATTCACCTAATTGTTTTTGCAGGGGTCGAGACTCAGCTCCTGGCCCTGCCTCTTCACCGACCTCTACTAGGTCCTCTCTCCCCCTGCTCCATGAGCTTTATCATACCTCGTCTTAAAACTATGTATAGTTCCTGCCTCCACTACATCGCTTGCCAGACTATTCCACTTCCTAACTACTCAAAGACTGAAGAAATACTTCTGACTCATCTGAGTCTTCAGCTTCCAATTGTGACCCCTTGTTTCTGTGTCCCATCTCTGGAACATCCTGTCTGTCCACCTTGTCTATTCCACGCAGTATTTTGTATGTCGTTATTATGTCTCCCCTGACCCTCCTGTCCTCCAGTGTTGTCAGACCGATTTCCCTTAACCTTTCTTCATAGGACATTCCCCTTAGCTCTCGAACTAGCCTTGTTGCAAACCTTTGCACTTTCTCTAATTTCTTGACGTGTTTGACCAGGTGTGGGTTCCAAACTGGTGCTGCGTACTCCAGTATGGGCCTGACGTACACAGTGTATAAAGTCTTGAACGATTCCTTACTGAGGTACCGGAACGCTATTCTCAGGTTTGCCAAGCGCCCATATGCCGCAGCAGTTATCTGGTTAATGTGTGCTTCTGGCGATGTACTCGGTATTATACTCACTCCTAGGTCTTTCTCCTTGAGTGAGGTTTGCAGCCTTTGGCCACCTAGCCTATACTCTGTCTGCAGTCTTCTTTGCCCTCCTCCGATCTTCATGACTTTGCATTTGGCGGGGTTAAATTCTAGGAGCCAGTTTCTAGACCACTCATCCAGCCTGTCCAGGTCTCTTTGTAGACCTGTCTGGTCCGCATCTGATTTAATTCTCCTCATTAACTTCACGTCATCTGCAAACAGGGACGCTTCTGAGTCTATCCCTTCCGTCATGTCGTTCACATATACCAAGAATAGCACTGGTCCCAGGACTGACCCCTGTGGGACCCCGCTCGTCACTGGCACCAACTGTGATACTTCATCATGGACCATGACTCGCTGTTGCCTCCCTGTTAGGTATTCTCTGATCCATTGCAGTGCCCTTCCTGTTATACGTGTCTGTTCCTCTAGCTTCTGTACTAATCTCTTGTGAGGAACTGTGTCGAAGGCCTTCTTGCAATCCAAGAAAATGCAGTCAACCCACCCCTCCCTCTCATTTCTTACTTCAGTTACCTTGTCATAAAACTCTAGTAGGTTTGTGAAACAGGATATGCCTTCCATGAATCCGTGCTGGCTGTCGTTTATAATCTTGTTCCGCTCCAGGTGCTCCACCACTCTCCTCCTGATAATCTTTGTGTGTGTGTGTGTGTGTGTGTGTGTGTGTGTGTGTGTGTGTGTGTGTGTGTGTGTGTGTGTGTGTGTGTGTGTGTATATATATATATATATATATATATATATATATATATATATATATATATATATATATATATATATATATATATATATAAACCAAATCACTTCAACAACCCCTCTTCAGCCCTCTGACTAATACTTTTAGTAACTTCACACCTAATTTATAATAATACACACACACACACACACACACACACACACACACACACACACACACACACAAAATTATGGAGAAGATTATCAGGAGGAGAGTGGTGGAGCACCTGGAACGGAACAGGAGTATAAATGCCAACCAGCACGGATTCACGGAAGGCAAATCCTGTGTCACAAACCTTCTGGAGTTTTATGATAAAATAACAGAAGTAAGACAAGAGAGAGAGGGGTGGGTTGATTGCATCTTCTTGGACTGCAAGAAGGCCTTTGACACAGTTCCTCACAAGAGATTAGTGCAGAAGCTAGAGCATCAGGCGCATATAACAGGAAGGGCACTGCAATGGATCAGAGAATACCTGACAGGGAGGCAACAACGAGTCATGGTACGTAATGATGTATCACAGTGGGCACCTGTGACGAGCGGGGTCCCACAGGGGTCGGTCCTAGGACCAGTGCTATTTTTGGTATATGTGAACGACATGACGGAAGGGTTAGACTCAGAAGTGTCCCTGTTTGCAGATGATGTGAAGTTAATGAGGAGAATTAAATCTGATGAGGACCAGGCAGGACTTCAAAGAGACCTGGACAGACTGGACACCTGGTCCAGCAAATGGCTTCTCGAATTTAATCCTGCCAAATGCAAAGTCATGAAGATAGGGGAAGGGCACAGAAGACCACAGACAGAGTATAGGCTAGGTGGCCAAACACTGCAAACCTCACTCAAGGAGAAAGATCTTGGGGTGAGTATAACACCGAGCATGTCTCCGGAAGCACACATCAATCAGATAACTGCTGCAGCATATGGGCGCCTGGCAAACCTGAGAACAGCATTCCGATACCTTAGTAAGGAATCATTCAAGACACTGTACACCGTGTATGTCAGGCCCATACTGGAGTATGCAGCACCTGTTTGGAACCCGCACTTGATAAAGCACGTCAAGAAACTAGAGAAAGTACAAAGGTTTGCAACAAGGTTAGTTCCAGAGCTAAGGGGAATGTCCTATGAAGAAAGATTAAGGGAAATCGGCCTGACGACACTGGAGGACAGGAGGGTCAGGGGAGACATGATAACGACATATAAAATACTGCGTGGAATAGACAAGGTGGACAAGGACAGGATGTTCCAGGGAGGGGACACAGAAACAAGAGGCCACAATTGGAAGTTGAAGACACAAATGAGTCAGAGAGATAGTAGGAAGTATTTCTTCAGTCATAGAGTTGTAAGGCAGTGGAATAGCCTAGAAAATGACGTAGTGGAGGCAGGAACCATACACAGTTTTAAGACGAGGTTTGATAAAGCTCATGGAGCGGGGAGAGAGAGGGCCTAGTAGCAACCGGTGAAGAGGCGGGGCCAGGAGCTAGGACTCGACCCCTGCAACCACAAATAGGTGAGCACAAATAGGTGAGTACACACACATCTCTTAGGATGAGAAACAGCAGCCACCCAGGGAGATACTACAGTCTTGCTTAGCGAGTGTTAAACGGAAACCTTAAGTGTTTTACATGGGTATTAAAAGAGGATAACATCAAAGCTGCTTTCATAGACAACCTGGAAGCTTTCTACAACAGATGGGAACATAAAAAGTCTGGGCTGAATGGTACTGCCCTTGATACTGGCCATGTAGTCAGAAACTGTAAGGCTGGAGGTGATGTCCTGGTAGTCAGTAAATGTGGGGCTGATAGTGCTGTCCTGGGAGACAGTAATGGTGAAGCTGGAGGTGCTGTCCTAGGAGACAGTAATGGTGAAGCTGGAGGTGCTGTCCTGGGAAACAGTAATGGTGAAGCTGGAGATTTTGTCCAGGTAGTCGGGAATTATACGCAGGAAGGAATACATATAAATGACCTCATAGGGGACAGGAGCCGTAGTGGGGAAACAAGTGTAGTCAAAGATAAGATAAAACCAATATTGCAAACTAGAAATACCACAGGAAATAGCAAACAAGAGGACTCCACTAGCAATAGTGAGGATATATTACCAAAAACAACTGGTGGGAGCTCCATTGTTGGTGCTAGGGAGGATAGGAATAAGACAGGGAAACATGCACCAACAGGGAATACAGTCACAGAAACCCAAGGCAAACGGAAACCAAGCCTGTGCACATACTATGCACTTGGTATCTGCAGACATGGGAAATCTGGAAAAACAGACGGGACGTGCAACTATGACCACCCTAGAAAATGCCATGCCCATATGTCAACAGGAAAATGCAAACTCCCTTCCTGTAAGCTTTTTCACCTTGAAATGTGTACCTCTTCAGTACAGGAAAGACTGTGCTGTAACTTAAATTGTCAGGCACACCATCTAAAGGGTACAAAAAGATACAAAACATCCAGGCCATGGGAAAACCTGGGTAGCCACAGCCACTCAAGAGGGAGAGGTTTTCTAGGGCCAGGAAGGAAAAAAAACTGGCAGGAAATGGCAGAAATCGTACACCAAATCCAGTCATTCCTGGAGTGGAACCACAGTCGATGGCCTCCACTCCAAACCAACAGATACAGATACTAATGCCGGGAAAAAAATCCCCCCCCCAGTACCAACAATACCACCAGTCCGATGACATTCTTCTTTGCAAATATACAGGGTCTAAAGCCAGCAACAAACAACAAAATACCTTTCATCCGTGGACTGCTTGCAGAGGCAAAGGCAATGTTCGCGGCTTTCACTGAGACCCACATAAAGGATCACTTGGACAACGAAATATGGATCCCAGGTTACAACCTATACAGATGTGACAGAGTGAACAGGCAAAAGGGGGGGGGGGGTTGGCCTGTACATTGCAGAGTCATTTGTTTGCACAGAACTGCTAAATGCCTCAAATGATGTAGTGGAAGTTTTAGCAGTAAAGGTCGAGAACCAAAACCTAGTCATTGTGGTAGTCTACAAGCCTCTGGATGCAACATCCCAGCAATTCCAGGAACAGCTGTTAAAAATTGACCACTGTCTGGAAAATCTTCCAGCTCCTGCACCCAACATCTTGCTCCTGGGGGATTTCAACTTAAGGCACCTAAAATGGAGGAATATAGCAAATAATATTGTTGCAGTAATAACACCAGGAGGCAGCTCTGATGAAAACTCACACTCACACAAGCTTTTAAACCTCTGCACAAAATTCAATTTAAACCAGCAAATAATAGAACCTACTAGACTGGAGAATACACTAGACCTCATCTTCACTAACAATGATGATCTGATAAGAAATGTCACCATATCAAAAACAATATACTCAGATCACAACATAATTGAGGTTCAGACATGTATGCGCGGAGCCCCAGACCGACATAATGAGACTAGTCACGAGGGAGCATTCACCAAATTCAACTTCAATAACAAAAACATAAAGTGGGACCAAGTAAACCAAGTCCTAACCGATATAAGCTGGGAAGATATACTAAGCAACACAGACCCCAACTTATGCCTAGAACAGATTAACTTGGTGGCACTCGATGTATGCACAAGGCTTATTCCTCTAAGAAAAAGGAGGAGTAGATGTAAAATAGAAAGAGACAGGCGCTCCCTTTACAGGCGACGGAAAAGAATAACAGAGCGGCTAAAAGAGGTCAATATATCTGAAATGCGTAGGGAGACACTGGTCAGAGAAATAGCAAGCATCGAACTTAAGCTAAAGGAATCTTATAGGAGTCAGGAATCGCGGGAAGAACTAAAAGCCATAAATGAAATCGAAAGAAACCCATAGTATTTCTTCTCCTATGCCAAATCAAAGTCGAGAACAACGTCCAGTATTGGGCCCCTACTTAAACAAGATGGGTCCTACACAGATGACAGCAAGGAAATGAGTGAGCTACTCAAGTCCCAGTATGACTCAGTTTTTAGCAAGCCGCTAACCAGACAGAGTCGAAGATCAAAATGAATTTTTTATGAGAGAGCCACAAAATTTGGTTAACACAAGCCTATCTGATGTTATCCTGACGCCAAATGACTTCGAACAGGCGATAAATGACATGCCTATGCACTCTGCCCCAGGGCCAGACTCATGGAACTCCGTGCTCATCAAGAACTGCAAGAAGCCCCTATCACGAGCCTTTTCCATCCTATGGAGAGGGAGCATGGACACGGGGGTCGTCCCACAGTTACTAAAAACAACAGACATAGCCCCACTCCACAAAGGGGGCAGTAAAGCAACAGCAAAGAACTACAGACCGATAGCACTAACATCCCATATCATAAAAATCTTTGAAAGGGTCCTAAGAAGCAAGATCACCACCCATCTAGAAACCCATCAGTTACACAACCCAGGGCAACATGGGTTTAGAACAGGTCGCTCCTGTCTGTCTCAACTATTGGATCACTACGACAAGGTCCTAAATGCACTAGAAGACAAAAAGAATGCAGATGTAATATATACAGACTTTGCAAAAGCCTTCGACAAGTGTGACCATGGCGTAATAGCGCACAAAATGCGTGCTAAAGGAATAACAGGAAAAGTCGGTCGATGGATCTATAATTTCCTCACTAACAGAACACAGAGAGTAGTCGTCAACAGAGTAAAGTCCGAGGCAGCTACAGTGAAAAGCTCTGTTCCACAAGGCACAGTACTCGCTCCCATCTTGTTCCTCATCCTCATATCCGACATAGACAAGGATGTCAGCCACAGCACCGTGTCTTCCTTTGCAGATGACACCCGAATCTGCATGACAGTGTCTTCCATTGCAGACACTGCAAGGCTCCAGGCGGACATCAACCAAATCTTTCAGTGGGCTGCAGAAAACAATATGAAGTTCAACGATGAGAAATTTCAATTACTCAGATATGGTAAACACGAGGAAATTAAATCTTCATCAGAGTACAAAACAAATTCTGGCCACAAAATAGAGCGAAACACCAACGTCAAAGACCTGGGAGTGATCATGTCGGAGGATCTCACCTTCAAGGACCATAACATTGTATCAATCGCATCTGCTAGAAAAATGACAGGATGGATAATGAGAACCTTCAAAACTAGGGAGGCCAAGCCCATGATGACACTCTTCAGGTCACTTGTTCTATCTAGGCTGGAATATTGCTGCACACTAACAGCACCTTTCAAGGCAGGTGAAATTGCTGACCTAGAAAATGTACAGAGAACCTTCACGGCGCGCATAACGGAGATAAAACACCTCAATTACTGGGAGCGCTTGAGGTTCCTAAAACTGTATTCCCTGGAACGCAGGCGGGAGAGATACATGATTATATACACCTGGAAAATCCTAGAGGGACTAGTACCGAACTTGCACACGAAAATCACTCACTACGAAAGCAAAAGACTTGGCAGACGATGCAACATCCCCCCAATGAAAAGCAGGGGTGTCACTAGCACGTTGAGAGACCATACAATAAGTGTCAGGGGCCCGAGACTGTTCAACTGCCTCCCAGCATACATAAGGGGGATTACCAACAGACCCCTGGCATTCTTCAAGCTGACACTGGACAAGCACCTAAAGTCAGTTCCTGACCAGCCGGGCTGTGGCTCGTACGTTGGCTTGCGTGCAGCCAGCAGCAACAGCCTGGCTGATCAGGCTCTGATCCACCAGGAGGCCTGGTCACAGACAGGGCCGCGGGGGCGTTGACCCCCGGAACTCTCTCCAGGTAAACTCCAGGTAGGATTGCTGGTGTCTTTGTATCTCATAAGCATTCAAGATTTCAGGTACGTCTTCCTTCCTCTACTTACACTTACGTCACACTACACATGCATGGACAAGCATATATATACACACCCCTCTGGGTTTTCTATTTCCTTACTAGTTCTTGGTTTTGTTTATTACCCCTTATCTCCATGGGGAAGTGGAACATAATTCTTCCTCTGTAAGTCATGTGTGCCGTCAGAGGCGATTAAATTGCCGGGAGCAAGGGGCTAGTAACCCCTTCTCTTGTATAAAATACTAAATTTAAAAAGAAAAACTTTCGTTTTTCTTTTTAAGGTCACCCTGCCTTAGTGGGATACGGCCGGTGTGTTAAATAACATATATATATATATATATATATATATATATATATATATATATATATATATATATATATATATATATATATATATATATATATATTTAATATATATTTAATATATATATATATATTTAATATATATATATATATATATTTAATATATATATATATATATATATAGATATATAAATATATATATATATATATATATATATATATATAGATATATATATAATATGAAGTTCAACGATGAGAAATTTTGATTACTCCGATATGGTAAACATGAGGAAATTAAAACTTCATCAGAGTACAAAACAGATTCCGGCCACAAAATAGAGCGAAAAACCAACGTCAAATACCTGGGAGTGATCATGTCGGAGGATCTCACCTTCAAGGACCATAACATTGTATCAATCGCATCTGCTAGAAAAATGACAGGATGGATAATGAGAATCTTTAAAACAAGGGATGCCAAGCCCATGATGACACTCTTCAGGTCGCTTGTTCTATCTAGGCTGGAATATTGCTGAACACTAACAGCACCTTGCAAGGCAGGTGAAATTGCTGACCTAGAAACTGTACAGAGAACCTTCACGGCGCGCATAACGGAGATAAAACACCTCAATTACTGGGAGCGCTTGAAGTTCCTGAACCTGTACTCCCTGGAAAGCAGGCGGGAGAGATACATGATTATATCGACCTTGAAAATCCTAGAGGCACTAGTACCGAACTTGCACACGAAAATCACTCACAACGAAAGCAAAAGACTCGGCAGACGATGCAACATCCCCCCCAATGAGAAACAGGGGTGTCACTAGCACGTTAAGAGACAATACAATAAGTGTCAGGGGCCCGAGACTGTTCAACTGCCTCCCAGCATACATAAGGGGGATTACCAATAGACCCCTGGCTGTCTTCAAGCAGGCACTGGACAAGCACCTAAAGTCGGTACCTGACCAGCCGGGCTGTGGCTCATACGTTGGATTGCGTGCATCCAGCAGTAACAGCCTTGTTGATCAGGCTCTGATCCACCAGGAGGCCTGGTCACAGACCGGGCCGCGAGGGCGTTGACCCCTGAACTCTCTCCAGGTAATTCCAGGTATATATATATGACGTCGGATATTCGCGACCAAGGAAGGGTTACCCTTCGTGAAGGTAAAATATCACCAACATTCATTCACTAGTTGTCTTGCAGAAGTGTCCAGCTGCAACAATTGAGGTGACAATCTAAACTGCCACATTCCCACTCCTCTTTCCTAGTGCAAACACCGTACTTCTTAAATAACAAAAAAGGCACAATACCTTGACTGGAACGATACACAGATAACCCACACATAGAAGAGAGGAGCTTACGACGACGTTTCGGTCCGACTTGGACCATTTACAGTCACACTAACGAAAAGGAAAAGCAAAAAATGCAAACAAGTTCAGGTAAGATCCCAATGGGATGAGCGGGGAAGACGGGACAGATGAAGAATAGCTCTGGAGAGGAGTGTTCTTAGTCAGAGAAATAAAGCCAGGGCTTAACCCAGCAGCTAAGGCGATCGTGGGGTAGACTTGAGAACAGGAATAGCAGGGTCTGTTGCATCGAACTTGTGGTAGTTGAAGTCTTGAATCTTGAGTAGCTGGCAGCAGGCTAGATCACATCAGAGGGTAGAACACACATGGGAGTTATAGGAGTAACTGAGGAGGCAGGTTAGCAATGGAGCCATTGTCGAACTTTCTAAAGCTGCTCCTAGATAGGTCGTATAATTTAGCCTTGTTACTGAAGGTGAAACGTAGAGGCTTAATGAACTCAAGAACTTGGGTGAGTGTGAAGTGAAGCGGTGGTTCACAGGCATACTTGACTGTTCCAGCACCGAGGCTTTTGTAGAGTTCAGTACAGGTCATGGTGTCAGTATTTGAAGAAGTGTAGAAGGTAAGGTTTTCCCATGAGGGTTTACTGGAGTCGTCGCTATCTTCCTCTTCTAGAGTGGATTCATAGGGCGAATCTACAATGGTGGTAGCAGGTGACTGAGGGTCGACAGGAGCAGTGGAGAGGTGTAATGGTTGTGTAACAGCAGGATGGGAGAGGTGGGAGACGGTGGTTGAGGCAGCATGATCAACGTTGTCAGCGGTGGAAGTGTTTATAGAAGTTACAGGAACAGTTGCTTGGGCAGGAGACAGGTCTGCAGGTGCAGTAAGGTTCAGGGCATTGGGAAGGATCTTGAGGATGTCTGCTGAAGGTGTGGAGTCCGGAAAATTGAAGGCAGGCATGTTGTTCAGACGGAATAGTTCGTTAATAGTGTTGTTGAAAGTGCCGGGGTTTGCTGCGTTTGCAAGGTGTGCATACACCATGCAGTACAGCACCTTGGAGGAAGCACCGTCGGGGAGTGGAGAGAGGGAGTTGCTGGGCGATGGTGCCTGTAGATTAGCGTGTAGTCTTGGTGTCGGTTTGTGGTTTGGTTATTGCAGCGTATGTCGGTGAATTGGAGGTGTTCTTCAGAACTTTAGTTTTCTTCAATATGATTTCTTTCCTGAATGGGCACTTAGCTGCAAGGGTATGATGATTACCCTTGCAGTTAAGACATGTTGGTCCTGTAGTAATGGTGCAGGATCTGAAATCGTGTCCATTATTCCCACATTTTAAACAAAACTTCTTATCCTTGATGGGGCAGTCCTTGGTGGTGTGTTTATAGGAGTAGCAGGTACAGCAGTGGGAGATGTATTTGAAACGTTCTTATTCTATATGACTAGGGTGAATGTGGTAATACGAGATGGCCAGACCGTCAGAGAGAGCTTGGGCAGCCATTGAGATGTCTGAGAATGTAATCTTCAGCATAGATGAGGAGTTGGGGATCTTGGAGATGCTGTCTACCGAGGCCCAGGTGTTTTGTTTCTCAATAGATATCTTCAGATCTTCAGTAGAGAGAGAGGTGACGATATTGTCCAGTCTTTTCACAAAGACCGAACGTTTCGACTTCAAGAATGGAGACGGGGATAGAGTGAATTGTTGTGTTTGTTGGGTCCTGATTAAAGAGTCGTCCATTAGTTTTGATGCTTCCGTGTTGTCTGTGCAGACGACAATGAAGGAGTCCTTTAGTGAATGGATTGCCGTAAATTTGACCTGCAGGCAGGTCCTAACGATGGTAGCTAAAGCTAACTTCGAGGAGTCATTTATTGCAATAATTCACAGGCTTGATTTTCACACGATGCGACAGCATTGTAAAAAGGATGTGCCGTTTGTAGAATATACATTCCCCACCCCGGCGGGGTCGAAGGGAGGCTTCTTGAGTGTAGAGCAACTGTGGATAAACTTTTCAAGGAGAGACAAATATCAACTGGGTTTACCCCACATCTCATCCTGTGGAACTCCTCCTACTGGTTTTACCTTGAAAAAGTAATACGTATCAGTGTTGGAAATAGTATAAATACCGATACGGTGAAAAAATAGACACAAATGCAGTATAATACGATCCTTTATTGACAACGTTTCACCCATACAGTCGGCTTCATGCGATCTACAAAGGATCGCACTTTACTGCATTTATGTCTATTTTTCCAACGTATCAGTGTTAATCAGGTGACTAACGTGTTCCTAAACACAAGAATTCAGATAATTAGATAAAAAATGCCCCACAATCCTAGTGTGGGAATTTACTCGAGAGTGCTTTAGCAACCCAGCATCTGTTGTATTTAACAGAATCATAAACTGCAACTGAAGACAAAGAAAAATCTACCTGGGTTACAACAGTAACCCGGGAAATCCAGTCAGTGTGGACTTATCTCCATTCTGGTCCTGTAGTCCTCTTCCCCAGGATGTGACCTACTAAAAAAGTTGAAAAAACTTTCGGGTACCTGCTTAATGTCAGGTAAAAAGGGGACAACTGGTTTAAGAAAACATACTTATTCTCTCCACTCAGGTCATGTCGGAGTTAGCGTTCTTCAGTTGTCAGCCTGGAGCACCAACACCTTTTAATTTAAAAAAAAAAAACAAAGAAAAATTATATTCTTTACAATATATAATAGAAACTTTACGTTATCATTGCGTACACATTAATGGAAATGCCTAGGTTAATATAGATTCCAGAATTAGTAACTTGTATTATATTACAACAAACTGGCTGGTACCAGCTGTAGCAGACAACAACCTGCTCCTGGTGACACAAGTCAACATGATATATTTAGAAACCGGATGAACACACTAGCTAAACACTTCGAGAAAACACAGCTGTTTATTATTATTATTATTATTATTATTATTATTATTAAATTGGGATCAATTATCCTGATTCATATATAAATATTATTGGCATTTTCAAAGGGACATTATTATTTATTATTAAGCAGCTTTTGTCGCTGCTGCAGCTGAATAAAACAAGGCTAAGATTGTCTCTCATATACGTAGAGACCAATATGCTAGTTTTGCTTTTGTATGGTTTAGGATATTTTCTGTAGAAAATATTATGTCCCATCTACACAGCTTCAGTCTCTAGAAGCTGATACACCGTATTAGAAGAATTGTTTCCGATGAGTTTTTTTTTTTTTTTTTATATATTTTATTTAGAACAATACAATACAAGAGATAGATAAAGACAATAACAGGTCTTACACACAACCACACAAACATGAACTTGAGATAACACAAATATCCCTCCTCACTCGATGTATGCACAAGGCTTATTCCTCTAAGAAAAAGGAGGAGTAGATGTAAAATAGAAAGAGACAGGCGCTCCCTTTACAGGCGACGGAAAAGAATAACAGAGCGGCTAAAAGAGGTCAATATATCTGAAATGCGTAGGGAGACACTGGTCAGAGAAATAGCAAGCATCGAACTTAAGCTAAAAGAATCCTTTAGGAGTCAGGAATCGCGGGAAGAACTAAAAGCCATAAATGAAATCGAAAGAAACCCAAAGTATTTCTTCTCCTATGCCAAATCAAAATCGAGAACAACGTCCAGTATTGGGCCCCTACTTAAACAAGATGGGTCCTACACAGATGACAACAAGGAAATGAGTGAGCTACTCAAGTCCCAATATGACTCAGTTTTTAGCAAGCCGCTAACCAGACTGAGAGTCGAAGATCAAAATGAATTTTTTATGAGAGAGCCACAAAATTTGATTAACACAAGCCTATCCGATGTTATCCTGACGCCAAATGACTTCGAACAGGCGATAAATGACATGCCCATGCACTCTGCCCCAGGGCCAGACTCATGGAACTCTGTGTTCATCAAGAACTGCAAGAAGCCCCTATCACGAGCCTTTTCCATCCTATGGAGAGGGAGCATGGACACGGGGGTCGTCCCTCAGTTACTAAAAACAACAGACATAGCCCCACTCCACAAAGGGGGCAGTAAAGCAACAGCAAAGAACTACAGACCAATAGCACTAACATCCCATATCATAAAAATCTTTGAAAGGGTCCTAAGAAGCAAGATCACCACCCATCTAGAAACCCATCAGTTACACAACCCAGGGCAACATGGGTTTAGAACAGGTCGCTCCTGTCTGTCTCAACTACTGGATCACTACGACAAGGTCCTAAATGCACTAGAAGACAAAAAGAATGCAGATGTAATATATACAGACTTTGCAAAAGCCTTCGACAAGTGTGACCATGGCGTAATAGCGCACAAAATGCGCGCTAAAGGAATAACAGGAAAAGTCGGTCGATGGATCTATAATTTCCTCACTAACAGAACACAGAGAGTCGTCGTCAACAGAGTAAAGTCCGAGGCAGCTACGGTGAAAAGCTCTGTTCCACAAGGCACAGTACTAGCTCCCATCTTGTTCCTCATCCTCATATCCGACATAGACAAGGATGTCAGCCACAGCACCGTGTCTTCCTTTGCAGATGACACCCGAATCTGCATGACAGTGTCTTCCATTGCAGACACTGCAAGGCTCCAGGCGGACATCAACCAAATCTTTCAGTGGGCTGCAGAAAACAATATGAAGTTCAACGATGAGAAATTTCAATTACTCAGATATGGTAAACATGAGGAAATTAAATCTTCATCAGAGTACAAAACAAATTCTGGCCACAAAATAAAGCGAAACACCAACGTCAAAGACCTGGGAGTGATTATGTCGGAGGATCTCACCTTCAAGGACCATAACATTGTATCAATCGCATCTGCTAGAAAAATGACAGGATGGATAATGAGAACCTTCAAAACTAGGGAGGCCAAGCCCATGATGACACTCTTCAGGTCACTTGTTCTATCTAGGCTGGAATATTGCTGCACTCTAACAGCACCTTTCAAGGCAGGTGAAATTGCCGACCTAGAAAATGTACAGAGAACTTTCACGGCGCGCATAACGGAGATAAAACACCTCAATTACTGGGAGCGCTTGAGGTTTCTAAACCTGTATTCCCTGGAACGCAGGAGGGAGAGATACATGATTATATACACCTGGAAAATCCTAGAGGGACTAGTACCGAACTTGCACACGAAAATCACTCACTACGAAAGCAAAAGACTTGGCAGACGATGCACCATCCCCCCAATGAAAAGCAGGGGTGTCACTAGCACGTTAAGAGACCATACAATAAGTGTCAGGGGCCCGAGACTGTTCAACTGCCTCCCAGCACACATAAGGGGGATTACCAACAGACCCCTGGCAGTCTTCAAGCTGGCACTGGACAAGCACCTAAAGTCAGTTCCTGATCAGCCGGGCTGTGGCTCGTACGTTGGTTTGCGTGCAGCCAGCAGCAACAGCCTGGTTGATCAGGCGCTGATCCACCAGGAGGCCTGGTCACAGACCGGGCCGCGGGGGCGTTGACCCCCGAAACTCTCTCCAGGTAAACTCCAGGTCACCCATACATGAAAACCCCTACACCTATGATAACCAATAAACGACTAATTCCAAATGTAATTGTTATATGATTAACAAAACACACCTTAATATGCATATATTGTCACTTTGTAAATTATAAAGCAGGACACCTTATACGTTAAATACAATTAACGTAATGTATTGAGAATAAGGTAAAAACAATATGTTCATCAAACACAGAATATATTAATAAACAAGGATCCAACACACTGACACCTCTACAAGCATCTAAAACATGCATATGAATAACATACATAGAACAATGTCCCACTGCAAAATCAAACACATATATTGAGTATACTCGTCACAAACCATGAATACACATCATACGCCCAAGTTCATACACATTCACCCGCTACATACCAGGAGGCAACCCCGTTTCCACCCCTGACAGCCCATCAACATAACACATTATACCATCCCTACCCTGCCCCACCCACCTAATTTACAATTTTAATAAAACCTCTAATGTAAGGTCTCTATATCCCTCAGAGAATCCCCGCTCCCACCTCCTCCCATAAAGTTCTCTATTACGGCACAACGTTTTATAAACCGTAACAGCCAATACCCTCCTCTTCACCTCACTTACCCCTTTCCCCCTCATTCCCCACATAATGTAAACATAATCTACCATAATGTACCCCACAGCCCTAGTAATACTTTCATCCATACCCCCCACATCAAGACTCAATGCCCGCAGAACAGAGAAGTATTGACCACTTATCCTATGCAACACCCTGCTCAACCAACCCCTGAAGCTCCCCAACCCCTCACAAAAATAAAATACATGGAATGCAGAATCCTCCCCGCCACATATTCCACATACCCCTCCCCCCTCAACCACCCGTCTAGCTCGTAAGACCACTCCCGATGGTAAAATCCCATGCAAAAACCGATACATCACCTCACGTCCACGGGGTTGTAACCTTAACCTACCAAACCTTCTCCATATACATCCCCAGTCATACATGGGGAAAATCCCCTCCACCGGAGCCACAACCCTTTCCGCTGACATCCTACACAGCCTACTTATTTTTACCTTACCCAGATCCCTAACCATCACCACTGCCCTCAAAATAGTTTCACACTCCCTCAACTCCGTCCCAGAAAACATGTGTTTCAATTTATTGTGTACCTTAACCAACCCCCCCCACTCACACCCTCCCTCATCACCTCCCTTTTAATGAAGATACATTTGACCCTCCTCTTTAAGTTCATTAAACCCAACCCCCCCTGACGCACAGGTAACATTACTACATCCCTTTTAAGCCAATCACAACCTGAACCCCACAAAAATTTAAAATCCCCTCTAAGTATAGTTGCAATTGCCGGCCCCGTTAAAGGGAACACGGCAGCCACATGCCAAACCTTGCTATACAATAAAACGTTAATTACAATGGCACGCTGCACAAGGGTCAAATGATAAGGCCGCAATGCTCCCAATCGACCCAGAATCCTTTCTACCAACCTGACCGAATTATTAACACGTGCAACCTCAAGATCATCTGCATAGATTAGACCACAATTTTTTAATGACATCACCCGCTTCTTTACGACTGCACTACCCCACTCGACCCTCTCCCCCCAAGTTCCTAACCCCATAACCATGGACTTCTCCGAATTTACCCTCATACCAGTTGCACATGCAAACGTGTCGACCACTCCATCTAAGGCGTTTATGGACATCCCCTCTCTAACCAATACAGTGGTATCATCTACATACCCTATGAGAACAGGCCAAACGCCCCCAGTACCCCCCCAACCCCTCCACTAACGCCCATATGGCGCTCCACCATTCCATAAAAGGGGTCCTGTATGCATGCAAATAAAAGCTGTGACATAGGACACCCCTGTCTAAGACCTCTGCCCATTACAATCCTCCCCCCCAATCTTCCATTAATCTGTACTCTCACCATTGCCCCTCTATATAACGCCTCTACCCATCCCACTATTTCTTCCCCATAGCCCTGTTTCCTAAGGATAGCTCTCAACGCCTCTCGCTCCACCCTATCATAAGCACCTTGCCAGTCTAGTGCAACCAAACCCCCCCCTTCCCCCCCTTTTCCTTCCACGAAATCCCTTAAAAGACCATGTCCCACCCCCATAGACCTACCTGGCAACCCAAACTGGGTTTCCGATACAACCCTCCCTACAACACACTTGATCCTATTTCCTAAAATTTTCACAAATAACTTATAATCCGCGCATAACAACGATATTGTTCTATAGTCCCTGAGCGAACGCTGTTCCTTACCCTTCGGTACCAAAACAACTACAGCTGTTGCCTGTCTTTCACCCAACCTTCCCCTTACCTTCATCAAGTTTAGTAACCTCACCAAAAAACCTTTTATTAACTCCCAATGCTGTTGATAAAACTCCGCCGGCAGTCCATCGATTCCCGGTGCTTTGCCCTTTCGCATGGCACTCAAAGCTCTCCATATTTCCCCCTCAGTTATGTCCCCCCCCAAAGCTTCCCTATCACTGTGTCCTAACCTACATGGCACACTTCCACACACCCTCTCTAAATCCCCTAATCCTACCCCTTCCTCCCGCCAATACTTTTCGTACCACTTATCTGCAAACAACCCCATCCCATCCGTAGTGTGGATAACCTGACCCGCCCTATACCCTCCCACTGACTCAAGAACCTCCAAACATGGAATAGCTGTTGCCTGCTGACGTTGTTTTTGTCTGCGCAACACACACGAGGACGGCCTATCTCCCCATAACACCTCCTCCACCCCCGCCATTACTCTCACCGCTTGGAACCGCTCGTCCTGAATTTCCCGCAACCGCTCTTTAAGTATCATAATGTTGTCCATCGGATAGACACCCTCTACTGCCCCTTTTACATAACAACCCCGTAACCTGTCTTCCAAATAATTAAGCAACCCAAATTTTAAAGAATTAATCCTTTTCCCCTCCCTCACATAATAATGCCGAATCAGGTCCTTAGCCACACCATCCCACCACGTCACCACGTCCTCCACACCTTGTACCTCCTCAGTTAATCTCTCCCACAGCTCCGTAAAACCCCCCAACCCCTCCTCATCTTCCAACAGACTCGTATTTAATTTCCAATATCCCCTAGAGATACTAGCTAGAGAATCCCACTCTACTTCTGCGACAACCGCCCTATGATCTGAAAAAGCTAGTTCAATAGTATGGACAGACTTTGACAATACCTTATGAGATATATACAACCTGTCTAACCTAGCTGCGTAACCTCGCCTCACGAAAGTATGCTCCACCTCCCACGCTCCCCCACCTACCACATCCCTCAACTGAACGTCCACCAAAAGATTGCGTAATGCTGTCAACATATGCCCCGCCCCTCGTGGTTCCACATCCGCTCTCCTGATCACACAATTCCAGTCCCCACCTACGATGGCCACTTCAGGTAAACCACGGAAAGCAAAAACTAGATCATCACACACAAAATCCCTCTTTACTTTCATATCATTTTCAGCTGGTGCATACACACTTACAAAGGTTACCCTCTGCCCCATCCACCACCCATCCACACGCAACACCCTCCCCCCCCTACCCCCTTCACGTCTTTGCAACACAAACGGGCTCGCCTCCTTTATCAATAAACCCACACCACCTTTCAAACGTGCCGATGCCAGAGTCAACACCTTATACCCTTCCACCTCGAGCACACTACCCTCCCTGAAATTATGCTCCTGTAGAAAGACTACGTCCACTCTGTATCGACGTAAGAGCATACGAAAGCATTCCCTCTTCACACCAGTACACAGTCCATTCACATTCACAGTCATGCACTTAAGGCCTTTCTAAAGCTTCCAACCCTTTCTCCTCTCAACCTTCCCAGGGCCTCTTGCCCCAGGGTCAACATGTGGTTTGTCACCATCCACCCCCCCCTTTTCGATGCCTCTTATCCTGGCTGTCACGAGAATATACATCCTTCCTCCCAGACCTCTGCGCGGGCGTCAGGACATCATCTGAGTCTGACGCAGCCGCCCTCTTCCTCGTGACACCCTCTACCGCCATACTGTCTTCCGAAGATTCCTCGCAGTGAACATCAACCTCTACTGTGACCTGTCGCACAGAGCACGGTGACTCCTCTCTGTGCCTGCAGTTGTCCTCCTTCCTTCTCGTGCCTGTCCCGCCACACTCTCCTTTCAACTCAGGCACCATTTCACGGACCAAGCCATTATCCTCGCCCGAAGAAGGTAAAGTTTTCAATACCTCGTCGAGCTCCTCCTCCAGCACTCGCACCTCCTGCTGAATTAGCACTTCCTCCCCCGTCACCGGCAAAGTGGCCATGTTTGGCTCCACACAACTCGTGCCTCGCCCATCATGCACCACAAGAGACTCTTCTACAATTTCACTCCACAGACGGCCATCTCCTCGTTTTCCTTTGGAATTCTCCTCAACGACATCCACACCTGTAACTGGTGCTCCACCTGTTTGCGCCGGCGCCCTCCACTGCCTCCCACACGTCGCCGCCATATGATCATACTCCCCACACAACCTGCATGTCCGTCGCTGCCCAGCATACGCCACTAGAATTTGGGTCCTAAACTCCGGCATCACGACGTATGACGGGATCGGGTGCCTCAGTGTCATTTTGAGGGAGAATGTACCCTCCGGACGTCCCATGTACGCACCTGCCGCCCACTTGCCTTGGGTTGCCAGATGCACGGTACCATAAGCTGCAAACACCTTCCGTAAGTCCTCCTTGTCAGCCTCGAAGAGGACATTTCGCAACTTCACCCACGTATAGTGGCGAGAGACGTCTATGAGTCGCACTTTGACAGCTGGAGTTACATCAATACTCACATGCTCAAATTTCGTCACTAACGACTCGTACACAGCCGTCGAATTTAACTTGATGAATAGACGATAGGCCCCATTCAGGGCCACACCATAAACCTCATCATCCTGCACTCCGTACATTTCCCTGATGATTGTCGGAAGTAACACCTGCGCCGTAGAGGGGGAAATCGCCCCACGAAGCAGCTCAACGCCGACAGTGTTCACCCTACATCGGATACTCAGCGCCATATTGTTGCTATGAGAGCTCTCCTGACAAACAGCAGAGGGGTGCCGAGCACAACCGCACTCCACCGCAGTCAGGCAGCTAATTCTTTCCGATGAGTTAGGCTGGGCAGGTGCAACAATGTATGTATACTGACACAAACTTGAATTCTCTGAAGTCCTTGTGGTAAATGGAGAATGAATCGTTTGATCTGCTTGAAACTTTTCGGTTATATTTTGCTTAACAGAAAGTTTGTACTGCTTCAGAGTTTTAACGGAAATTTTGCATTGTTATTGTTATCAGGCTGCGTAAGTCTCGGGTAATTTTACATAAGAACATAAGAACGAAGGAACACTGCAGAAAGCCTACTGGCCCATGCGAGGCAGGTCCAAGTCTCCTACCGGCTTAAGCCAATGCACCCAACCTAGTCAGGTCAGGTCACATTGACTTAAGGGAGGAACACGGCAACCGACCTGGTAGCTCAAGCTATCAGGTCCAACTCACACCCACCCACATCCACTCATGTATTTATCCAACCTATTTTTAAAGCTACACAACGTTCTGGCCTCTATAACTGTACTCGGGAGTTTGTTCCACTCATCCACAACTCTATTACCAAACCAGTACTTTCCTATATCCTTCCTGAATCTGAATTTTTCCAACTTAAAACCATTGCTGCGAGTCCTGTCTAGGCTAGATATTTTCAGCACACTATTTACATCCCCTTTATTTATTCCTGTCTTCCATTTATACACCTCAATCATATCCCCCCTAATTCTACGTCTTTCTAGAGAGTGCAGATTCAGGGCCCTTAGTCTATCCTCATAGGGAAGGTTTCTGATACATGGGATCAACTTTGTCATCCTCCTTTGTACATTTTCCAGAGAATTTATATCCATTCTGTAATACGGTGACCAAAACTGTGCAGCATAATCTAAATGAGGTTGAAGAACAACCTGAGGACTCCTATTATTTATGCTTCTTGATATGAAGCCAAGGATTCTATTAGCTTTATTGCGAACACTTATGCACTGTTGTCTTGGTTTCAGATTACTGCTAACCAGAACTCCTAAATCTTTTTCGCAATCCGTAATATTAAGATCTACATTATTTAGTTTATATGTGGCATGGTTATTGTCCTGTCCAACATTTAGAACTTTGCATTTGTCTATATTAAACTGCATCTGCCACTTCTCCGACCACTGCATCAGTCTATTCAAATCTTCCTGGAGGTACCTGGGTTGACTGGTGTGGGTGGCATCCTGGGGGTGGTACTATACCTTAGAGCTGGGCTTTAAAATGAACTTAGCTTGTAAAAATGAGTTGGTTGTTTAGGCCTTGATCAACCGTGGCTGGGGGGAGGGGGGTGCTGGGAACAGGCAACAGGAGAAATTGACCCCGGGAAATGTCATGCAGGAGACCTTCAGGTCTATTTAATTTTTTCAGCCTAAGTGTCATTATACTCCAGGAATTTTGCAAATTAAATTTACCCATCTGAGTTCACAGTGCCTACAAAAATTGCAATGTTTTTCATTCATTATCTTTTTTTATTATAATAATAATTTTCATTCATTAAATAATGATTGCCTCTTGAGTGACCTCAGATTTTTAATGTTGGTGCATTGTACGAGAAAGATGATGTCCTACAAGCTTAGCTTGTGTATATGCAAATCTGCCAGTATTCTAACATATTTTAAATACATATAAATAGTTGGATTCCGTACATAACTGGTGAATGCCTCTTCTGGTCAGTTTTAAGCTATTAGCGCTGGTATATCTGACCTACTCGAAGATTGAAAATTTTTGTAGGCACTGCGAACTCAGATGGGTAAATTTAATTTGCAAAATTCCTGGAGTATAATGACACTTCGGCTGAAAAAATTAAATAGACCTGAAGGTCTCCTGCATGACATTTCCCGGGGTCAATTTCTCCTGTTGCCTGTTCCCAGCACCCCCCCCCCCCCAGCCACGGTTGATCAAGGCCTAAACAACCAACTCATTTTTACAAGCTAAGTTCATTTTAAAGCCCAGCTCTAAGGTATAGTACCACCCCCAGGATGCCACCCACACGTCAACCCAGGTACCTACTTAATGCTAGGTGAACAGAGGCAGCAGATGTAAGGTGACTAACACCCAGGTACTTACTGCTAAGAAGAGATAGACAACCCAGTCAAAGATGATCCTCTTATAATGTATAATACCACGAAATATAAGAACCGTGAAGCACCTGATAGAACTTGCAGTGTAACACCACCTGACAGAACTTGCAGTGTAACACCACCTGACAGAACCTGCAGTGTAACACCACCTGACAGAACCTGCAGTGTAACACTTCAACAAAAAGTCACAAGATTCATACATAAACATGATATCCCAACACCAAGAACACTGAACACTCTACCAGACGAGGAGGATGAACACTGCCACATTTCAAGGAACCAATAACTGAAAACAACAAAGAACAATAAACAAAATATCTAATGTGGAGACACTGGGAGACAAAATAGGATCTGAACGACTCAACAACCTTTACTCATCACAGATTATACAAGAGGAAACACTCAACTGATAATAAAAATACACAATTTATGTTTTATTTTGTTCTATACCTGGAGAATGCCTCTTCTGGTCGGCTTTAAACGTTTAGTATTGATGTGTTTTCCCTGTAAAATAACTGGAGGATGTCTCTTCTAATCAGAAATATGTTACAGTGTTTCACTTTAGCAGGTTATCTAGGTTAAATATACATGATGTATTTTTACGTGCACATATGCAGCGCTGCATAACCCTTGTGGCTTAGCGCTTCTTTTTGATTATAATAATAATAATACGTGCACATATCTGCGCCCCCATGAACATATAAATAAAATGTATGTTACGTACCGAAAATTTACATAAAACATAATTACTTACGTGCATACTTACTTATATAAGTCTTAAACGCTGGTCAGTCATACACAGAAAAGTTTGGATTACTTTCGGCCTTCGTACGTCCCACTTTTCCTTTTTCACAGAAAAAATGGATAATTGAAAGGGTGATTTTCCAGTGATAAATTCAGTGTATCATCCGATTAGTGTAACCCTTCAACGCTGATAACCTAGCACTGCAATGTAAGCGGCTTCAAAATTAACGTCATGGTGTATTTTAGGATATTGGTCTTTGAGGTAACAAGAGAATGCCTCTTCAGTCTGCCTTCAAAGATGGTGTTTAGTGATCTAAATGGGTATCAGTGTTCATGTAATAACTCCTGATTCTCTTCAAATCTTCAGTGCTAATATTTAATTGCAGTAGAAACTTCTTCTCTTCTCTGCACTATTCCTTTCGCCTGAATTGACGTTCATTGGGCTGGGTTATGCAATACAGGGATATGCGCATGCATTTTTTTAAGAGATAACTGATCCTCTTCTGTATTATATTGAAATGTACTTTTTATATTAGTTCACATTGTTAGGTAAAATGTATGTTTTGTTATGGTTAATTGATCATGTCTTGTAGACTTTTGTAGGACAAACTTCACTGGCTTATGAGCACCATCACACATGTGTATAGTTGAGGTAAACTGTATATCTGGTTTTCTGTGAATTCTTATTTACAGACTTAGATGAGTTATGCAAGTTATTGCTATTATGATTGTGTTTAGCACGTCCTTAACTCCGTGATATTGACCATGACTTATCAGAGCACTGTGGTCTTGGCATCGTCTCATTGTCGTAGTTTTTGATATATAGAGAATCCTTAAATTTAGCCATAGTGAGCGAATTATTTGTGACTGAATATTATGTTTCCTCATTTTAGTTCGTTCGCTCTCTGTTGCGACTATTATTGAATATAACTCCATTTATGGTGTTCACATCTTGTAACAGAGAGCACAAGAATGTTGAGTGAAGTTAACCCAATGTTTAATCTCATTAAAAGATTCCTGGGATATGTTAAGTTAAACATAATATTTTCCACAAATCCGAACCTTCCTTTCAGTAAAGTGTATTCGTCGGTATTAATGGTTGGAAGCCGACCAGACGTAGCTTTTACATCGACAATATACTTTCCATCTGCAGTGAATGTCAATGAGGAAACAACAAATAAAATCGCAATTTCTTTGAGTGTTTAAAAAAAATGTCTCCAGTTGAGACAATTATGATTATGAAAAAATCAGCAGAAATTAAGTATTTTCTATTTATTACGATGTAAAATTAAGGTATGAGGTATTTACTACTGTAATCATATCACTCAGTACCTATTTACACATAGTGTCGAATAACTAATCAATTGCAATAAGCAGAACAAAATAGCAAGGACAGCTACATAACATGCACTGTTTATTACACATTCTATAAATACAACCCTTAAGAGAGGTCTAAACAAAGGCAACAAGAGATGGAAAATTACTTCATTATATCACTTGGTTACTAAAGATATCTACGATCTTGAGAGTATATTCACATTTTCACCAACTTGACACGAATATTATGTAATACTGGAATAAATGCAATTTATAAATAGCCAAAGATATAACTATTTACCCAGTGTGGTCTAATAAAGATATTGTGTGATCTCTGTAATTCATTTTATAACACTTCGAGGATGAGGTCTGGATAAACAATTTACTAGGCACTAAGGCAGTAATAACAATGAAAAACAACTAAGAGAGAGAGGAACTATGATAGGAGCTAGGTCCTAGTTCCTCTGAATCAAGAACTAAAACTGTCAGAGAAGCCAGGAGCCATCAAAGGAGCCAGGAGAAATTAATACCAGAGGAAGACAGTCTAGGGGAGTAAAGTAACCATGCAACGAATAAGGAATTATGATCACCAGCGAAGCTAGGAAGAGACCATGAAAGAATTTAAAAACCATCAGATGAACTGGTAGCAGGGAACCTTCAGAGGAGCCAGGAGCTAGGACACATAAGAGCTAGGTTAGGTAAGATTTGTCAGGAAACAGGAAAACTGTTTCCAGAAGTGGATCTCAGTAGTATGGTTACCCGCCACTGAAGCTTTAGGTCATCTGACCGAAGCCTTCATTTGGCTTACCAGACCGCCCTTTCAAAATCTGATATTAAAACTACCGATATCAGAACTAAGCAGCAGCTCTCTCCCCGCGCCAAGGCGTCCAGTGTGGTCGTGAGATGATGGGACTGTTGCACGGCACTGGTCGGTTACTGCAAGAAAACATTAATAAACAGAGCAAAAAAATGTATAATAAAAGGTTTAACAAAGGATATTTATGAAATGTATTTATAAACTCCTTGCTATACATTATATGAAAATATGACCAATCAAAATATTGTGCACATCTTCCTGTTATATTCAATAAGTTTTGATCTGGACATGACCATGGTGGGTGGCCCCTTCAACAAAGCTAGCTACACTTGACTTACAATCTGTTGTTGGTCTGTCTGAAAGCTAGTGGCTGGACGGCGCCAACGTCAGAGTTGTCACATATGATCCTGGCCCAAGAGGAGCGACGGATCTGCTGCAACTGAGCTGTAAAACAAGAGTAATGTGGTCACTACTAATTAACAACGAGAGTAGCATTAATAAAACAAGAGTAATGTGGTCACTACTAGTTAACAACGAGAATAGCATTAATAAAACAAGAGTAGTGTGGTCACTACTAATTAACAACGAGAGTAGCATTAATAAAACAAGAGTAATGTGGTCACTACTAGTTAACAACGAGAGTAGCATTAATAAAACAAGAGTAATGTGGTCACTACTAGTTAACAACGAGAGTAGCATTAATAAAACAAGAGTAATGTGGTCACTACTAGTTAACAACGAGAGTAGCATTAATAAAACAAGAGTAATGTGGTCACTACTAGTTAACAACGAGAGTAGCATTAATAAAACAAGAGTAATGTGGTCACTACTAGTTAACAACGAGAGTAGCATTAATAAAACAAGAGTAATGTGGTCACTACTAGTTAACAACGAGAATAGCATTAATAAAACAAGAGTAATGTGGTCACTACTAGTTAACAACGAGAGTAGCATTAATAAAACAAGAGTAATGTGGTCACTACTAGTTAACAACGAGAGTAGCATTCATAAAACAAGAGTAATGTGGTCACTACTAGTTAACAACGAGAGTAGCATTAATAAAACAAGAGTAATGTGGTCACTACTAGTTAACAACGACAGTAGCATTAATAAAACAAGAGTAATGTTGTCACTACTAGTTAACAACGAGAATAGCATTAATAAAACAAGAGTAGTGTGGTTACTACTAGTTAACAACGACAGTGGCAGTAATAAAACAAAAGCAGTGTGGTCACTAGTTAACAACGAGAATAGCATTAATAAAACAAGAGTAATGTGGTCACTACTAATTAACAACGAGAGTAGCATTAATAAAACAAGAGTAGTGTGGTTACTACTAGTTAACAACGACAGTAGCAGTAATAAAACAAAAGCAGTGTGGTCACTAGTTAACAACGAGAGTAGCATTAATAAAACAAGAGTAGTGTGGTCACTACTAATTAACAACGAGAGTAGCATTAATAAAACAAGAGTAATGTGGTCACTACTAGTTAACAACGAGAGTAGCATTAATAAAACAAGAGTAGTGTGGTCACTACTAATTAACAACGAGAGTAGCATTAATAAAACAAGAGTAGTGTGGTCACTACTAGTTAACAACGAGAGTAGCATTAATAAAACAATAGTGTGGTCACTACTAGTTAACAACGAGAGTAGCAATAATAAACAAGAATAGTGTGGTCACTAAACGAGCAAAAACGCTCACCCTGAACGTGTTTACTTGATTTCATCCTATTTTCTGCCACGCTGCAAGCTCCTGATATGTTGATTGCAACACGAAAGACCTGGAGCAATCATTCAACTCCCTCTGTGGTTGTTTTTCATCTTGAATCGCTTGTTCGCGATTTCTTGTATATATATGTGCATGTATATGTGTATGTATATATATTGTGTTGTATATATATTGTATGTATATGTGTGTGTGTGAAATTCCAGGCGCATTCGTGATTTCTCACATTATCAAGGAACTATATGATATAGTTCCTTGTGGTATCACCTGTTTTCTGTGATCTTATTGCATGTGTATAAATAAACCTTCAACGCCAAGCTGAATCACAAGTCAAAGATGTAGCTTAACGAGTGCTGATAATTTGGGAAGCATGTTCTGGTGCGATAGCAGTAAAGTATTATAAATGTTTACCTTAAAGGAAACTACTACATCTTACCTTCGCTGAAGGAACTTGGTTGTCCTCCGAGGTCGTAGAAGTATCTATCTCCCTTCTTAAGTCTGGCGAACTGGTCTCCCACGACACAGAGGAAGGTCCAGCCCAGGAGACTGCCAGGGACCGACCTCTCAGTGATTCCACCCACGAAGAAGTCAATATCATCAACGCTCTTATAAACTCTGGCCAGTTTTTGAACGTTCTGTTTCGTGATTGATAACATGAGTTAGGTTGATGTATTAAACATGCAATGCATGTTAGGGACATATACAAAATGTCGCTCTGTAATTAATGCATATGCACATAATTTTAAATACAGGAAAGTGGCAGGAATGTTAAATATTAATAGGGTGATGTACAGAAATTATATTAAATTTTAGTAGAAATGAAGTGCGAAAACATGGAAGCTCAAGCACAGTAATATGATAAGAGCGCAAAAGGTGAATAATGCATAGAAGAAATACGCATTCATAAAAAGCACGAAGCAGAACTTACTTCAGGACTGATCTGATCTGTAAGGTCGTTGAAGGTACGGGCGCGCGGAAGACCACACTTCTCTCTCAGGCTGTTGTAGGTGGCGATGCCGTGGTCGCGGCCCCGTTGAATGTTCAGACTCATTAGGTCCATTCCAAAGTTAAACCTGGGAGTCTGTTATTAACAAAGAGTAATTATAATCCTCTTAGTTGAGGTAGCAACGTAAAGTTTGAGCATGTGTCACCATTAAAGATCAGTCTGCTTTATCAGATACCAACCAGCATTAAATGCTGAAGGCAGAGATAAAAATGAAACTGAAGCCATAGGTGAAAAATATTAAACGCAATAAAGAAAATAAAGAAATTTAAATATACGGAATAACAGTAAGATTCACGATAAGTGTTTGCCCAACACTTACGTTGATTTAACTAAGTACTAATCCTGATTAATAATAATCCCTGAGTTATAATGGCCTTGTGGGTCAAGAATATATGGATTTCTGTTCACCTCTACACTGTTACAGAGCCGAGGTACCACGACCCCTCACCACCCTACACACTAACAGCAGTGGCTCCTGTATGACTAACATATATGATCCTCACAGCACTGTACTGTCAACACCTGGTTCCTGTACAACTGTCACTTTTTTATTTCATGGAAAATACAACACTTTCTGAAATAAAACAAATTGTTCTCTAAATGTTCTAAATTCAAAACTTTTTTATCAGTCTACTTGCAAATTTCTAAGGAAATAAATTGCTTTCATTAAAACTAACTTTACCCACCTGGAACAGATGGTTCGACAAGTCCTGTGTGATGAAAGCGTCAAGCTTCTGTAAAACATGTTGGGTGAAGCTTCGAACAAGGTCGTCCAGTCGATTCTCTAACTCTATAAGATGAGGAGAGTTAAAGTGATCGCGGAGCCTGACGGTGTCAACACCGCCATCCCGAGTGAACAATCTGCATGTGGCAAAAAGTAAATACAGTGCCAAAAAAAAGTGCAATACAATAGTATCTTGACATTGGAATTAATATTTTCAACTATATATTTTTTTTATTAGCTGTTTTCTAAAAGGAGCTTTCTGGAAATTTTTTTCCTTAAAACATTTCATATCGTTGAAAGTGTCTACATGTTGTTAGGTAAGACACATATGCAACAGTTAGGTATCTTTATTGTGAAACGTTTCGCCTACACAGTAGGCTTCTTCAGTCAAGTACAGGAAAGGTTGATAGAAGCAGAAGATACTTGAAGACGATGTAATCAGTCCATCACCCTTAAAGTTTTGAGGTGGTCAGTCCCTCAGTCTGGAGAAGAGCATTGTTCCATAGTATGAAACAATATGGAGAAGAAGTGACAGGATGGAGCTTTTATAGCCCCAAGAGGTGAGACGTAGGAGAGGTAAGAACTCAGATGTTGAGAGGTCCCTCTCAAATCCAGCCCCTCTCACTAGTGGTAGTTGTCGAAGTTGATTGCAGGTCTGTACCAAGATACCCTTGTGTTGCAGTGTCTGACAGATTGAACATTAAAATGGTATAAAATACCGACAGGTTGTTAGGTAAGACACATATGCAACAGTTAGGTATCTTTATTGTGAAACGTTTCGCCTACACAGTAGGCTTCTTCAGTCAAGTACAGGAAAGGTTGATAGAAGCAGAAGATACTTGAAGACGATGTAATCAGTCCATCACCCTTAAAGTTTTGAGGTGGTCAGTCCCTCAGTCTGGAGAAGAGCATTGTTCCATAGTATGAAACAATATGGAGAAGAAGTGACAGGATGGAGCTTTTATAGCCCCAAGAGGTGAGACGTAGGAGAGGTAAGAACTCAGATGTTGAGAGGTCCCTCTCAAATCCAGGTATTTTATACCATTTTAATGTTCAATCTGTCAGACACTGCAACACAAGGGTATCTTGGTACAGACCTGCAATCAACTTCGACAACTACCACTAGTGAGAGGGGCTGGATTTGAGAGGGACCTCTCAACATCTGAGTTCTTACCTCTCCTACGTCTCACCTCTTGGGGCTATAAAAGCTCCATCCTGTCACTTCTTCTCCATATTGTTTCATACTATGGAACAATGCTCTTCTCCAGACTGAGGGACTGACCACCTCAAAACTTTAAGGGTGATGGACTGATTACATCGTCTTCAAGTATCTTCTGCTTCTATCAACCTTTCCTGTACTTGACTGAAGAAGCCTACTGTGTAGGCGAAACGTTTCACAATAAAGATACCTAACTGTTGCATATGTGTCTTACCTAACAACCTGTCGGTATTTTATACCATTTTAATGTTCAATCTGTCAGACACTGCAACACAAGGGTATCTTGGTACAGACCTGCAATCAACTTCGACAACTACCACTAGTGAGAGGGGCTGGATTTGAGAGGGACCTCTCAACATCTGAGTTCTTACCTCTCCTACGTCTCACCTCTTGGGGCTATAAAAGCTCCATCCTGTCACTTCTTCTCCATATTGTTTCATACTATGGAACAATGCTCTTCTCCAGACTGAGGGACTGACCACCTCAAAACTTTAAGGGTGATGGACTGATTACATCGTCTTCAAGTATCTTCTGCTTCTATCAACCTTTCCTGTACTTGACTGAAGAAGCCTACTGTGTAGGCGAAACGTTTCACAATAAAGATACCTAACTGTTGCATATGTGTCTTACCTAACAACCTGTCGGTATTTTATACCATTTTAATGTTCAAAGTGTCTACATCTCGAAAGGGTCCGTGATAGATTCCCGGCACGGGTGAAACGTTGGGCATGTTTCCTTGTACCTGCTGCCCCCGCTCACCTTAGCAGTTAGTAGGACACACACACGCACATTCTCTCTATCGATATATGTTTTTGGCTACTAGTAAACAACATAACAAGCCAAGTGCCTATCAACAAGTGCCTCTGACACCTAGTAACAAACACAAACACAAAGGAATAACAGGGAAAGCACTACAGTGGATCTAGGCATACCCGACGGAAAGGAAACAACGAGTGAAGAAGTGTCGGATTGGGTGGATCTGACGAGTGAGGTTCCACTGGGATCATTACTAGGACTGCTGCTACTGCTTGCATATGTGACGGATGAGTTAGTCAGAAAGATATCTGTTCGCAGTATTGTGAATCTAATGAGGAAAATACAAGCAGACGTGAACCAGGAAAGGCTACAAATGAATCTGGACAGGCAACAGGTCTGGTCCGACAAGTGGCTACTGCAATTTAACCCTGGTAAGTGCAAAGTTATGAAGTTTGGGGAACGGCAAGGATGACCGTAGACGGAGTACAGGCTCGGGAGGTAAAAGCTGCAAACCTCACTCAAAGAGGTGAGGTGAGGCACTTCAACCAAATAACTGCTGCAGCTAACGCAAATCTAAGACCTGCTGTAAGACATCTAAGTAAGGAGTATTTCACGACACTATAAACCATGTACGTCAGGCCCATAATGGAGCATATACAGAACCAGTATGGAAACGGACAGGTGCCTCTCATACTATGAGAGAAGCTGTGGCTGGTGTCACCCACGCTACCCGACTCAGAAAACTTCTTATTTCTCCTGTTGCAACATTGCATAGATACCGATGACGCACTGAGAACTGTGAGCTGAAGATTTTCATCCCCTGTATATTAATGAGAGAGAGAGCGATTACTCACCGGATAGTTCCTTGCACCATGCTGTGTCCAAACCTGAAGGCTGCTGCGGAGAATTCATTGTTCATGTTAGGATTGATGCTGGGGTTGTAGTCGTTGCTGAAGCCTGATCTAAGTGTACTTAGACCGTAGGTTCTCATAAAGTCCTTTCCTGAAAGTAAGACGAATATTCATACTTATTTCTTCTCGCGGCTTGTTTGTGGTACACTGATAACATGAAACTGTGACAAAATACTCTGTGTATGAATGGCTCACCGTGTGGACATCGGTCGGTTAGCTTAATTATTCTGAACAAAATTAAGCAGGTAGACCAACACTACTCACCTATGATGATGGGGAGCCACTCGTTGAAAATAATGTGTTGTTCCTGGGCAACGATGATCCTGCGGGCCTCCTGGAAGACAGCTTCGTCCGACCACTGGGGGTTCAGTTTCTGAAGTTCTTCTGCTACACGGTTGTGTTGTCTCAACCACAGGGTGTGAATGGCGGTCAAGCCAGGCTGCTCGTTCACTCGTGAGTCACCTATAAATGGTGCAATGCTATTGTTTGGAATTTTATAATAAAGTATTGGTGATTAATTTCTTGTCCTATATTCTAGGCGATTAAAATGAAACTCAGTTTTGTGTATATGAGTGCAATCTGTTGATACAGTGCTGGTGCATCACTGTACAATGTACTAAGTTAATTTAATCGGAATAAGATTTTAAACTAAATTGTACGTCAACAGAAACACAGGTATGAAAACCGAGTTGTTTATGAGGTATTCCTAAAATTGATTTGAGTCCTTTTATTGACTGACTGGGTAAATAAATGCACTAGGAAGTAAAGCGTAAATAGTACCCACAATTTTTCATTAGTATTCTTTTTCTTTCGAAAATCAAATTAACATTTAGAACTTCATTTTCCTTGAGATGAGCATTGACTTCTGATTTTTTTACGAAGATGTTATGAATAAACTGCCACATATAGACATCTCAAAATAGAGTAATGGTGTTAATATCCTATGTATCCCATTATCATATTTTCTTCTTGTATCTTATATGTATGCCAGGTCACTAATTTTTTATGTTTTTGTAGTAAAATGTTGGAAAGACAGTGATGTGAATAACAGCAATAGGGAGGCGGGATACAGTATAATAATAATAATCACATTAATATTACAGTGTTATGAAGAAACAGTCTTCCGGAGTGGTTGAAAGGTTGTGTTGATAACTGCTGGAAAGAGTACAGAAATCTTTTCACTGATTCTGCATCTCACAATTAAAACGAAATTATTTATTCTCAAGGAGGAGAACAAGTGACGAACCTGCCATGAAACACAGAGCTCCACGTATCCGAGCCGCGCAATTTCTGCTCTGGTCGCTATTAATGGGTAGAAGGTTGTTACCAGAGATTTTCATGAGTCCGTTCCTTAATGCTCTTAAGTTGTGCATCTGGTCAGCAGTGGAGCCGTAAATGACAGACCCGTCTATCCAGTGTGTTATTTGGTTCAGCTGTGTCAAATACAAATATTGGATTAGTGTCAACATTGTGCATAAATGTTCATAAAAAAGTGAATTTCACTACCTTACGTTCTTTTGTATTATTATAGGTTAATTTTACGTTATTTACCACCAATAATAAAACTAGTATATTTATTGCAATTATTGTACACCTTTATAATATGTAGAAATGAAGTAATAGGATAATATTAACCATTTATGATATTTTTTATTCCATGTAGTTGAAATTACAAAGAAATAATATATGTATGTACAATACCCCGTCCATCTTTCTGTTTATTCATTTACAGTCGTCTATTACCACTTAAACCGAGTTTATATATTGTGGAACCCACAGCCTCGGAGAAGTGGATAAAAAGGCTTCAAGGAAGAATATTTGGATTTCTTCCTGAAGCCGTTTGAATATTCCACTTCCCCTACCACCCCATCTTTTAATATTTTTTTTTACCAATAGGAATATTTTATTACATAATATGGAACAGAAGATTTAAGAGATACATTGTTGATATAAAGGTGGCATATAAGGTACATGTTGTTACGTGTGTATCACCGATTATAAGGCGAAAATCTCATCCAGCTCCTCAGAGCTGGGGCGTATGCCCAAAATACAGCAGGCATTACCCCTTTGAACAGCCGCACTGAGCCGCTGGAACAGAAAACTAGCTGCCCTGGGATCCCTAGTTACCCTGATGAGTCTTTTTCCCAGCTCCTTAAGGAATTTAGATGCACTCTTTCCCATGAGCCAAGGGTCTCTGAGCCTATGGGAACAAACATATAGTGATGGGCAAGTTCTCCATATTTTCTAGACTTTTGGGTTGTGGTTGTGGGAGCCGCAGCAAGCAGCAACAAGGCTGCTCCTATATCTTGCCGTCCCCTGGGCCTATCCGAACTCCAGTGATGGCCAAATTTGCAAGTACTGCTGCAACAACATGCAAGTTAACTATAGTTACATAAAAACTGACGGTGACGACAACGAAATGGACTAAATATGACAGAAGAGGGACCGGCATTCAAGTACCAGACCTGCTACCAGACGTGAACCAGACACAAGACGTTTTCCACTAAATGAAATAACTGACCTCCATATCAACTGCACCAGTGTTTAACGGGAAGACAACATGGCAGAAATCCTGATCAACTAAATCTCCAAGGAAATGCCAGGTCTGTAGGACTTTTTTCGTCAGTGCCAAACAGTGGAAAGATTTGAGCCTTTAAACATGGCTGACCGGCATTCAAACAGCAGCTACTGCCAGACGTACAACTAGCGAAGTGAAACTCTCATCTTTACTGACGTTCATCTGTTGACAGTAGCATCATATCTGTACCACCATCATATCACCTGTACCAGTGCTAACGAGAGGGAAACACAGGAGACATCGTCAAATCAACAGTATAAAACTCCAAGGTATAGGACGGTTATCCCTCAGTGCCAGCCGTGAGAAAGAAGTGAATAGTTAAACAGTCAAGGTTAATGTTTTAGTAGCTGACCTATATTCAGCTGACCAGTGTACAGTGAGAGAATCATAGCAGAAAACGCCAAATATATCTATAAACTCAAAGAAAGTCAGGTGGTAGGTGGCGTTACTCCCCTAAGTGTTTTAAAAATGGCTGAGTCAGCAAAACAGGTCAGGCAGTCAACAACACCACACAATCCCCGATAAATGGAACTGAGGGGGATTTGGAAGGATAAAACCATGGATTAAACCTTTCTGATCTACCAGAATGGAAAGGAGTTAGAAGTTAATTGGGGAAGCCAGACTGTGAAGTGTGATGTGAAGGGGAGTGTGTTTGAAGGGGTTAATTGTAAGGGTTTTGTGAAGTTAAGGGAAAAGTGAGCAGTGAAGAGGTTTTTGAAGAGGAAATTTTACTAGTAATTCAGTGTGATTGCTAAAGCAGATACTAAGTGTACTAGGGACTGGAAAAGAGAAATAAATATTATTGTATATGAGTAAAAGAGCGAAGAGTGAAAATGGCAGGCATTAGAGGGGTACAGGCTGCCATAATTATATTTATATTTCTTCTTCAATTCCATGAAGAAAGAAATCAGTCATGGGGGTTGGAAAAGGTGAATGGAGTAACAGCGCCCTGGACAGTAAAAGCCCAACAGTTGCCATCCTACCAGAAAAGTAAACCTCACTATCGCCGCAAGGTATGGCAACACCGCATACCTAAACAAAAACAATGGCACACAGCTCTTATTGTAGCGCTCTTAAGTGGTGATATCCAAATTAATCCAGGACCTCAAACTATTGTGCAGAGGAAAAACAGACAGATAAATGACGGCAATAATGACGGTCTAGTAGCTAGGGATGATAACCTTAACTCCATAGGTAATGCATACATAGGTCAATGTGAGACAATACAGCCATTATTATCTCAAACACTACCAAACAGATGTATACACTGTACTAAAGTACGCATGAAAAACAGAAAAGGCACCTTATGTAAAATGTGTAAGGGGTGGGTGCATGATGGATGTATGTACAATTATAGCAACGGTGCCAGAATTCATTTTGTGTGTAACAAATGCACTTTGGCACAGTTACCCTTTAGCAGTGATGACATTGATTTACCTAATTTTAATACAAATGACCATATATTGCCATATATTGATGATTATGATTGTTTTATGAAAACAGGCCTTCACTTTATTCATGTCAATGCAAGATCACTTCTTCCTAAATTGGCAGAGATTAGGATTCTAGCTAACAAAATTAGGGCGGCAGTTATAACCATCTCTGAATCTTGGTTGGATGATACGGTGACTGACGACGAGGTCAAAATAGATGGTTACAATATAAAACGCTTAGATAGGAACAGAAAGGGTGGTGGAGTATGTGCCTATATTAGAAACGACTTAGCTTACAACCCAAGACCTGATTTAAATAACAATAAACTGGAGATTCTATGGTTTGAAGTGCTGCTTCCTAAGACCAAACCCATCTTAGTAGGAACTAGTTACCGCCCTCCTACCCAGGACCAGTTCTTAGAAGACTTTTCCAGAGTCTTGTCCGGAGTTGAAAACAATTGCGAGACAATAATACTGGGCGACTTCAATATCTGTTTTCAGCAGCAAAATAACGGGCTATGCAAAAGGTATAAGCAAATTCTAGGATTAAATAGTTACACTCAACTTATTAATACTCCAACCCGGATCACACAGTTCTCAGCCACCCTAATTGACCACATACTTTGTAACCGCTCTGAGAACATTAGTCAGTCAGGCGTCATTACCACAGGTCTTAGTGATCATTTCATCATTTACTGCACCAGGAAAATAACTAGGGATAGGATAGGCCTACACAGGACAATAAAAATGAGGTCAACTAGAAACTACAGTAAAGAAACACTGGTAAATAGGCTACACAATTGTGTCTGGACAGAGATAACAAGTTGCACGGACGTAAACGATGCCTGGGAAAAATTCAAAACAATGTTCACTACCATCCTTGATAATATTGCACCAGTTAAAGAGGTTAGGATTAAACGAAGAACTGAACCCTGGATGAATACTGAGATATTAGATAATATGAAATTCAGAGACCAGCTGCTAAAAAGATTTAAAGCAAACAGACAGGATATTGCAGCACTAAATGAATTCCAAAGGGTGAGGAACAGAGTACAGAGACTTATAAAAGGAGCAAAGGCAAAGCACTACTGCTCAAAAATTGAAGAGTATAAGCATAACCCCAGAAAGCTCTGGCATCAACTAAAACAGTTGGGGTATAGCCATAAGCCAGTAGATAGGTCTAACATAGTACTCACTATCGATAATGAGGTATGCCACGAAACATCTAAGGTGGCAAATTGCTTTAATTCATACTACACATCTGTTGCATCAACACTAGTAAGTAAACTACCAGCTGCATCAAATACCTTTAACACAGACTCTGATAAGTTTCAAACATACTATACCAATAAAGGGGTAACCCCAAACAGTTGTCAACTAGTAAGTGTATCTCATGACTTTATTCAAAAAGAACTAAGCAGGTTAAACCCAACTAAGAGCACAGGCCCTGATAACATCCCGTCTAAGTTCCTAAAAGATGGTGCTTCTGAACTGTCAATCCCTATTGCTCACATAATAAATCTATCAATCACCACTAATACAGTACCGGAGGGGTTCAAGGAGGCCAGAGTTACTCCTATCTTTAAGAAAAATAGTAGGTCTGATGTAAGCAACTATAGGCCTGTTAGTATACTCAGTATAATATCTAAAATTCTAGAGAGGGCGGTGTATTCTCAAGTAGTTAAGTACCTTAATGACAACAACATTCTCCATAGCTATCAATCGGGCTTTAGAAGATCCTACTCAACCGACACCTCCCTTATTAATCTGATGGATTACCTGAGAACTGAAATGTCAAAGGGGAACCTCATAGGCATGGTAACCTTAGACCTGCAAAAGGCCTTCGATACTGTCAACCACAATATATTATGTAATAAACTTCAAACTATCGGTATAGGTTCTGTAGACTGGTTTAAGTCCTACCTTAGCAATAGGAGACAAATAGTCAAAATCAACAAAACAGAATCAGAACCCCTGCTGATAACATGTGGAGTTCCCCAAGGTAGTATTCTGGGTCCCTTATTATTCTTATGTTATGTCAATGATATGCCTATCAGTGTCAAGTGCAAACTCCTACTGTATGCAGATGACAGTGCGCTGTTAGTGTCAGGTAAAGACCCACAAGATATTGCTAATGTTTTAACACTGGAACTGGAGTCCTGCAGCAAATGGTTAGTAGACAACAAACTATCATTACACCTAGGGAAAACTGAAGCCATTCTCTTTGGCACGAAACATAAACTGAGAAGGGTAAATAATTTTAATGTTCAATGTAATGGGGAGCCCATCACTTTGGTTTCATCAGTAAAATATTTGGGAATCCCCTTTGACCCAAGCATGTCAGGAGAATTGATAGGGAACAGTGTAGTAAAGAAAGCGAATGCCAGACTGAAGTTCCTGTATAGACAAGCACAGTGTCTACCTACTGAGGCTCGCAGGACTCTATGTCTAGCCCTTATACAATGCCATATGGATTACGCTTGCTCTTCTTGGTACTCTGCCTTGACAAAAAAACTGAAAGATAGACTGCAAATCACCCAGAACAAAATCGTAAGATTCATCCTGGGGCTGGGACCAAGAGAACATGTAGGCCAGGATGAATTACAGCAGTTGGATATGCTGAATGTTGAAGACAGAGTAAAACAACTGAAGCTAAATCACGTTTATAAAATTGCTCACAAGCAATGTCCAGAATATCTTGCCGTCAATTTTGTCAAGGCTGGGAACCAAAGCAATCATAGAACTAGGGGGAGAGAGCACAACTTTGTAGTACCCACAGTCAGTGGCCAGGCTTCAAACACCTTTTATTGTACAGCAATAAAGGAATGGAACAGACTACCCGCACATGTCAAAGCCAGTCATAGCGCGAACCAGTTCAAGAAGAGTGCCAAAAGGTGTCTGATGACTGTAGCTACAGAAAGGGAGGGGAATGATTTTCTATTTTTTAGCTAACATACGTGTAAATTTTACCTTATTCCTTGTAATGACACTCGTATTGTAGATAGTCTTAATGACCTTGGTGTCGCAGATAGTCTTTTTAGTAGGATAATAAGATGTTATCTTCATTGTAGAACAATAAAAAAATATTATAACCTTTATACTATAATAATAAGGTAAAAGGACCCCAATGGAAATAAGTCACTCTGTCTGACTTTTTTGGGTTATCCTAGGTTCTCTACACATATGCTGCTATGTATGATAATTCTATGTAACTGTATTTGTGTATACCTGAATAAACTTACTTACTTACTTACTTACTTACTTTCCCTCGGATTTACGGTACACAAGACCATGGTACCCGAATCGGTCTGCTGCTTCACTGCTACAAATGCACCTGTGTTCGGCGATAATAGGGGCGGCAAGTCGAAGGGCAACACCGATGCGGATGGTCTGTGGGTCGAGGCGTGTGCCAAGGCTGGAGTTGGGAACAGCCAACAGAAAGTCCCCAGCACGAGGGGCTCTCACTTCCAGGAGGCGGGCTCTATCCTTCCCTGACACACTCTGAAGCATTGTTGAGGCTATATTTTCCACTATTGGACCATCCCAGTGCGATTGTTTGTAGTTGTTGGGGGGAGCAGGTCTGGTTTCAGAGCCCGTTAGATTATCCCAGATCATTGCTCCGTCAATGAATTTTTGGTCCTGGACTCCAATCTTGTCCCTAAGATGTTCAGGGAGAATCGCTGCTACAAGCTCTCTGGATGCAATACACGAGGACAGAAAAGCAGGTAACGCAATCTGTGATGACTTGCGGACACCAATGCCTCCTAGTCTGACTGGAAGTGTAGCTTGGTTCCACTGCCCGTCTTCTAGAGTAAGGTTAAGTACTTTCGTAAAAATCTGCCTCAGAATACTGTCATATTCGTGCAGTATAGGGTTATCATATGAAGGTGCACATCTTAGGAAATATGTCAACCTGGGCAGACTCAAGCACTTTGTGAGAAAGTACAAGGCATCGTGGGTGTCCAGATTGCCTATTCGTTGTTCCATTCTCCTTAACTCTTCCAATTTCTTCCTGAGAATTGTCAATGGCATTGCTTCCCAGAGGTGCTCCTAGAAAGACACTATTTGTGGGGGCAATGACTGCTGCTCCTGGTAGTTTTGATCTCACTGCATTTATCACTTGTTGACTGACTGAGATGATTTCACATTTGGATGGATTCAGGATGAGACCCATTTCCTGTCCCCGTGTCATTACCTGTGTAAGGTCATGTAGGAGGGACTCTTTTGTACCTGCTAGTGTGCCATCATCTAGGAACCAGATGTTTAGCTCGCTGGTCAGTCTGACTGTGATTTCCCTAACTGCTATACAGAAGAGAAATGGTGCAAGAGGATCTCCTTGTTGGACACCCTCCGATGATGTGATTTCATGCTCTCCAAAGAGAAGCAGTGATTCCATGCTATACCCAGCTGAAACAAAAGGGAAGAGACCAGGGAAATGTTCTTGTACTGCTGCTAATACCACGTCTTTTTTCAGGAGATTGAACGCATTCTTGAAATCTAATTTTACCACTGCATTGTCCTCAGGCAGGTTGTTGATATACGCCCTTGTTGCATGAACCACTGCTTCACTTCCTTGAGAGACCCCAAAGCCAAGCTGGTTTGGTTGAAGCATCATGGCTGCCTGTGCACGAATACATCGGAAAGCAGCTTTGGATACGAGGCGGCGTAACGTGTTGCCTACTGCAATTGGCCGAATTCCTCCATCCTTCTTTTTAAGTGCACAAAGTGTTGCACCAAAAAAGAAAGGTCTAATTTCATCAGGAATCAGACCAGCCAAGGAATTGTTGACGAACCTTGTGATCTCTGAAAGCAGTGTCTCTGCAATTTCCCCAATAACTGGATTAACCATTTCCTTTAAATGCTGTGGCCTTATTCCAGTGTAACCCCCAGCAGAGCCAGATGGGAACGACATTATTGCTTTGTAAATGTCTGAGTCTTCCACAATCAATGGTTCCATAGTGGGGACAGAGGTGTTGGAACTGTTGGTGCCACTGGTTTCCCTGGCAGGGTGCTTTCCTCTAAGTGCTTCAGCCGTGTCAGCGTCCCTGGGAGCAACTGTATCTTCACTGGTAATAATTCTGATTGCCCATACTGTGTTGCCCTCTTCAATTTTCTTGCTCACCTGACTTTTTCACTGTCAGTAGAGTGAGTGGGGGTTCTGCCTCTCTCTTTTTTGTGTTGATAGGGAGAGGTGTGCACCCTCTTTTGACAACCCAACACTCGACGAATATGACGCACACCTGAGATTAACCTTTAAGAAGGCACTGAACCTGTCACTAGAGGACCTGCAATGGGATCAGGCAACTCTCCCAGTGCGACTGGGAGGTATAGGGGTGCGCAAAGCAACGCATGTAGCTTTACCTGCTTTTGTCTTCGTGTTTGGCTTCCAGTGCATTAGTCTAGAGAGACGTGGTAGGAGCTCAAGACCCCAGATTTACTGAAGCAGCGATGCGGTGGGACACCTTTGCAGACTCCTCCAGTAGACCAGCTCCTCCCAAAGAGCACAAACGGTCCCACTGGGACAAACTGATCATGGAAAAAATCGCCAACACAATGCTCACCAACGCTTCAGGCAAGGACATAGCTCGTCTCCTGGCGGTGAAGACGCAACACTCAGATTTCCTTCTAGCTATTCCCAATTTCTCCCTGGGCACTCGACTCAACCCACAGGCCATTTCGATTGGTATTGCTCTTCGCCTAGCCGCACCATCCTCACCGAACATAGGTGTATTTGCGGCAGGGCGACGGCTGATCAATTTGGACTTCATGGTCTCGTGTGTCACACAGCAGAAGGGAAGTATGCCAGACATGAGGAGGTCAATGACATCATAAAGAGAAGCCTCACCACAGCCCGTTGCCCAGCTCATCGGGAACTCCTAGTGCAGAGGTCTGACGGAAGTCAAAAGCGTTCTGATGGAGCCACTATGCTACCCTGGAAGGATGGAAAGCCGCCACATTGGCAGACACCTACTTGCCATACTCCGTAGCTGAAGGGGGTGGAGCTGCCAGTCACAGGGAGACCCGAAGACCCGCAAATATGCTGTAACTTCATCCCAATAGGGTCGGAGACCCTTGGAACATGGGGCAAGTGTGCTCTAAAGTTCCTCAAAGAGCTGGGTGATACTCATCATAGAAACCAAGGACCACAGGGCGACCAACTTCCTCTTTCTGGCTCAGTGTCGCGATCCAGAGAGGAAATGCCTGCAGCATTCTGGGCACGTGGCCCACTGCCAGGGAGCTGGACGAAGTATTCGAGATGTAGCTCTGAGTTATCTATGTTGTTTTACTTCATATTGTATTTTTGTCAATGTATTTTGTGAATGTATCTTGTTTTTAAATAAATCATATGTGGAATATATAAGAGATGGTAGGAGAAAAAATTCAAATAGCTTCAGGTAGAACCTTGAGTTTTCCCCTGAAGCAAGTTTATTCTTTTCTCTGAGGATAAGGATCCCAAGGACAGTTCTAGAGGTGGTACCTCCATATATATATATATATATATATATATATATATATATATATATATATATATATATATATATATATATATATATATATATATATATATATATATAGTCTGCACACAAACAAAACTTAATAGGTACTATCCTGGCCCTAAGATGCATCAGAAGACGTAAACTAAAATTCATTTAACGTAAATTTTCGGGAATAAAAATTTCACACATTTTTTTTAGCAGCTACACATCTGAATTTTACTTTCAGTCGCACCTTTTTTTTTTTTTTTTTTTTTTTTTTTTTTTTTTTTTTTTTTAACATTTGAATTTCCGCGACTTAAGTGTTTTGTAAGTTTTCCGAGTTATTCCAAGATGTTGGGAATGAGTTCAGCAACTTTGGCCATAAGGCTCCTGCTCATGCCTGTTATTCCAAAAATCTGATTATAACATGATAATAACAATATTATACTAATAATAATTTAGGAGCGACCTTTGGGCATATAATACATGCTGTAGAGTGGGTCATAAAGCATTCCTGTACCAAACAGTATGTAATATTTCAGTCAAATTAAGCCTCTGGTCTTGATAAATACATTAAATGGAGTCCAATAAACAAAATATAAATTTTTATATCTTATAATTTCTACTTAATAGAAAGTATGTAATCCACATGTGACTTTCAGGTGTATTCATAAATGGGATACAGAGAAGGGACGAATTTGTAATAGATTATGAAATTCTACATATAAATAGTCGTTGACGACATCAGTTAAGTTCGCGTTGAAACGTCACAAAATAAGAATTCCAGATATGACACAAAATACATTGAATGTAAATACTGTATGAGTGACACTACCAACCTGCTCGGCATAACCAAAGACACATTCTGATCCAGCGCCCACGGCGACCATACTCCTGACAAAGTTCATGCAGGTTCTGCCTTGGGGACCATAGAAGGCGTCACCAGTAAGATCAATGGGCATACATCTAGGATGACGCAGGGCCGCGGGTGCCAGTGTTCCGTTAGGGCAGCATTGAATTCCTTCTCCATTATCTGAGAGTATATAGCAGAATAATCAATTTCAGTATAAATAAAATAAATATTGAAAGATTCTCATATGTAAATATGCAAATAATTTGTTTTAATGTTTTATATAATGGAAGATATGCTTAACTTTCCCGAATTCTGTGGAAAGTCTCACTAAGCATTATGGACAAGATCACCTGTAAATATTTGGAAAATTCGTCTTACCCATAGTAGGGAAAGGAACATGAGCAAGTTCGTGGTCAATAAACTGTGCCCACACCATGAGGGACGAGGTGTGGATCTCGTCTGGCTTGTTCACGTCTAATAAAACATTACTGCTTATGTGACGCACACCGGGAAGAGGAGAACCATCAGCTGCTGTGGCTCTTGGCTCAAACACTCCTGTTGAGAAATATCTTTACAATTCACTGACTGGGAACTGTTAAGAGTACACATCAATCATATTCTTAAGAGTTTTTTTAATTATACTGCCCAGACTAAGGGTCGACAACCCAAATGAATTCTTTATGAACGAAGCCCAAAATTTGGACATCCCAAAAATCTCGGATATTATCCTAACTCCACAAGGCTTTGACGAGGCAATAAATGACATGCCCATGTACTCTGCCCCAGGCCCAGACTCATGGAACTCCGTGTTCATCAAGAACTGCAAGAAGCCCCTATCACGTGCCTTCAGCATTTTATGGAGAGGGAGCATGGATACAGGAGTCAACCCACACACACTAAAAACAACAGTCATAGCCCCACTCCATAAAGTTGCAGTAAAGCAATTGCAAAGAACTACAGACCGATAGCATTAACATCCCATATCATAAAAATCTTTGAGAGGGTTCTGAGAAGCAAGATCACCAACCACCTAGATACCCATCAGTTACACAACCCAGGGCAACACGGGTTTAGAGCAGGTCGCTCCTGCCTGTCTCAGCTACCGGACCACTATGACAAGGTCCTGGATGCTGTGGAGGATAAAGAAAATACAGATGTAGTATACACAGACTTTGCAAAAACTTTCGACAAGTGTAACCATGGTGTAATAGCACACAAAATGCGAGATAAAGGAATAACAGGAAAAGTTGGTAGATGGATCTATAACTTCCTGAGAAATAGAACACAAAGAGTAATAGTAAACAGAGTAAAGTCCCAGACAGCCATGGTGAAACGCTCTGTTCCACAGGACACAGTACTCGCTCCCATTCTACTCCTCATCCTCATTTCTGACAGAGATGTAAGTCATAACTCCGTGTCTTCCTTTGTGGATGACACCCGGATTACCATGGCAGTGACCTCCATCGAAGACACCGCGAGTCTCCAAGCGGACATCAACCAAATCTTCGAATGGGCCACCCAAAACAATATGAAGTTCAACGAGGATAAATTTCAACTACTCAGATATGGGAAACTTGAGGAAATTAAAAATGTATCAGGGTACAAGACAAATTCTAACCATACAATAGAGCGGAAAAGTAATGTGAAGGACCTGGGAGTGATAATGTCAGAGGACCTCGCCTTCAAGGCCCACAACAATGTATTTACCTCGTCTGTTAGGAAAATGGCAGGATGGATAATGAGAACCTTCAGAACTAGGGACGCCAAGCCCATGATGATTCTCTTCAAATCGCTTGTGCTCTCTAGGCTGGAATACTGTTGTACACTAACAGCCCCCTTCAAGGCTGGCGACATTGCAGACCTGGAGAGTGTACAAAGAACTTTCACGGCACATATAAGCACGATAAGGCACCTAAATTACCGGGAACGGTTGAAGGTCTTTGACCTGTATTCCCTCGAACGCAGGCGAGAGAGATACATGATAATATATACTTGGAAGGTCCTGGAGGGATTGGTACCAAACCTGCACACGAAAATCACTCCCTATGAAAGCAAAAGACTCGGCAGGAGATGCAACATTCTCTCGATGAAAAGCAGGGGCACAACGAGTACATTGAGAGACAACACAATATGTGTCCGGGGCCCAAGACTGTTCAACTGCCTCCCATCCTACATAAGGGGGATTACCAATAGACCCCTGGCTGTCTTTAAGAAGGCACTGGACAGGCACCTAAAGTCAGTACCTGACCAACCGGGCTGTGGTTCGTACGCTAGCCTGCGTGCGGCCAGTAGTAACAGCCTGGTTGATCAGACCCTGATTCACCGTCAGGCCTGGTCTCAGACCGAGCCGCGGGGCTCGGTCTGAGACCAGGTCCTCTCCAGGTAAACTCCAAGTAAACTAATATGCAAAACAACCATGGTGGAAAAAAAATAATGAAATTCCAAGCGAATTCGTGATTTCTCACATTATCAAAAAAAATAGTAAAATAATGTGACCTCAGGCTTGACCCAACACGCTGAGCGTGGAAGCGTAGTGAAGAACTGGTCAGGTCACATGTCAAGTAAAATTTATGAGGGACATGTTAAGCATGATTTAAATTCCTCAAAAATTATATTTATTATAAATGGTTTTAATCAAATAACCTGAACTGATATTCATATTGAAATCAATGATATTTTTCATAAAACTTGATTCGATTATATTTCGCTAAATCATAGAATCTGCTTAATACAATTGTTTCGGCATTTTGAAAATCAACATTGCATGTAATGTTCTTTTTTCTTTTAATTTTATTGAGTTAACAGGTAAGCCAGCAGAAAGATTTGATCAAATGGCTAAAAGATCCATCAAGCGGTTCATCATATAACTACGACTACATCAGAAGAAATTTGCCTCTGTTCCTGACAAACGACCCCTCAAAGGGGTCGTTTCCAGTATCAAAGCCTTGATGCTGGAAACTGGTGTTGGTACCCTCAGTTTCTTTTCTTCAAACTTCATTACCATCTGCACCTTAGGGCTTAAAGTTTCCCCAATGAACAAACAATTCAGAAAAGAAAATTCTATCGTTTATATAAAACCGAATATTATCAGCAACAAATAAGGACGATAACTGTACTGTGATACAATACTGACCATCTTCATAAGTTGGTGGTAAGATCCTCTGGTTGGGTGTGTTGCTCATGCCCCAGGATGGCTTAGCGAGGTTGTTGCAAGATCCATCAGCTGTGCGGTACTTGGAGTTGGTAGCGGTACAGGTGGGAACTTGTGGGCACAAACTTTCAAGACTTGTACCACTGACCGGCAAGTTGTGCAGACCGAATGATCCTTGTCTTGGTGATAAACTAAACCTGATAATGTAAACCAATGATAAACATTCATAAGTAGGTAGTAATTTATCTAATTGGTAAATATAATTAAATCAATTAGTCGGCACGACATATATATATATATATATATATATATATATATATATATATATATATATATATATATATATATATATATATATATATATATATATATATATATATATATATATATATATATATATATATATATATATATATATTTATATATATATATTTATATATATATATATTTATATATATATATATTTATATATATCCTCCATGGGGAAATGGAACAGAATTCGTCCTCCGTAAGCCATGCGTGTTGTAAGAGGCAACTAAAATGCCTGGAGCAAGGGGCTAATAACCTCTTCTCCTGTATATATTACTAAATGCAAAAGGAGAAACTTTCGTTTTTCCTTTTGGGCCACCCCGCCTCGGTGGGATACAGCCGGTGTGTTGAAAGAAAGAAAGTATATATATATATATATATATATATATATATATATATATATATATATATATATATATATATATATATATATATATATATATATATATATATATATATATAATATATATATATATATATATATAATATATATATATATAATATATATATTATATATATATATAATATATATTATATATATATATATATATTATATATATATATATATAATATATATATATATATATATATATATATATATATATATATATATATATATATATATATAATGTCGTGTCGAATATGTAAAACTGGTTAATTAGCAAGCATTCATTTAAAATTAAGTCTTTCTAAAATTTTCTCTTATACGTTTAAAGATATATTTTTTTCATTTATGTTAAAATAAAAATTAATAATTTTGTACCAAAAGAACCTTAGAAAACTTACCTAACCTTATTATAACAAGCGCAGTTTAATTTGGCCTAATCAAACTAAATTTATTTTAGATAAGTTTACAATAATTTAATAATAAACAAACACAATGAAATATATTTTTATTCGTTACGTCAGAATGATTTTTAAGAAATTATTACATACACAAATCTTCTCTTGCCTTATTCGGCAATAAGAGTGTTGCTATTTAAGCCAAAATCGCAAGTTTTACCTACTCGGTACGACACATGTATGTCGTGGTGATTAAGCCGCATCGCGCAGTTTGGCCTTTAAAGCAAGGCCGTCTTTTGCCGAATTAGCAGAGGGAAAATTTATTTTCGGCATAACTCTGCTAAATTCAGTCTAAGCATAAGATAAGATTTCGTTCGGATTTTTAATCCCAGAGGGTTAGCCACCCAGGATAACACAAGAAAGTCAGTGTGTCATCGAGAACTGTCTCTCTTATTTCCATTGGGGTCCTCAATCTTGTCCCCCAGGATGCGGCCCACACCAATCAACTAACACCCAGGTACCTATTTGCTGCTAGGTGAACAGGACAACAGGTGTAAGGAAACGCGTCGAAATGTTTCCACCCTGTCGGGAATCGAACCCGGGTCCTCCGTGTGTGAAGCGAGAGCTTTTCCAGCCAGGCCACGGGGTCACCGCAAATATATTTTTAATAAATTGACCTATGATATATACAGCAGAATTTACCTAAAAAAACTGGGGTAGTTTATGGAAGGTTAGGGAACATTTTTATGTTAGTTTTTTCCAAGAACAAAAATCTTTCTATGATTGTCTATATAAAAAAATATCTATCATTCCGTAAGAAAATTTTTTTGGAAAATAATTTTTAAGGGCGTTCGGCCTACTCGGCAATTTCGGCTTATTAGGTACGACATACATGGCTTAGAAAAATTATTCAGTTTCCATATTTCTACAAAAAAAAAAAAAATGTTTACATTACTGAATGTTTACAGCGGTTTTTTCTACATACACATGTACTAGTTTGCTAGAAGCTGTGATAATAGCCATGGCGTTGCGGTCCATCTCCTTTGCTTCTTTGTTGATTGTGAAGACTAGAAGATGTTGACCAGCGGGTGAGTCCCTGGGCAGGATGACAGCGTTCCTGTGTTGGGTGGACAGGGAATACTGAGTGTATGGTTCCTGTGTTGGGTGGACAGGGAATACTGAGTGTATGGTTCCTGTGTTGGGTGGACAGGGAACACTGAGTGTATGGTTCCTGTGTTGGGTGGACAGGGAATACTGAGTGTATGGTTCCTGTGTTGGGTGGACAGGGAACACAGTGTATCGTTCCTGTGCTGGGTGAACAGGGACACCGAGTGTATGGTTCCTGTGATGGGTGGACAGGGAACACTGTGAGTGTATGGTTCTTGTATCGGGTGGACAGGGAACACTGAGTGTATGGTTCTTGTGTCGGGTGGACAGGGAACACTGAGTGTATGGTTCCTGTGTTGGGTGGACAGGGAACACTGAGTGTATGGTTCCTGTGTTGGGTGGACAGGGAACACTGAGTGTATGGTTCCTGTGTTGGGTGGACAGGGAACACTGAGTGTATGGTTTCTGTGTTGGGTGGACAGGGAACACTGAGTGTATGGTTCCTGTGTTGGGTGGACAGGGAATACTGAGTGTATGGTTCCTGTGTTGGGTGGACAGGGAACACTGAGTGTATGGTTCCTGTGTTGGGTGGACAGGGAACACTGAGTGTATGGTTCCTGTGTTGGGTGGACAGGGAACACTGAGTGTATGGTTCCTGTGTTGGGTGGACAGGGAACACTGAGTGTATGGTTCCTGTGTTGGATGGACAGGGAACACTGAGTGTATGGTTCCTGTGTTGGGTGGACAGGGAACACTGAGTGTATGGTTCCTGTGTTGGGTGGACAGGGAACACTGAGTGTATGGTTCCTGTGTTGGGTGGACAGGGAATACTGAGTGTATGGTTCCTGTGTTGGGTGGACAGGGAACACAGTGTATCGTTCCTGTGCTGGGTGAACAGGGACACTGAGTGTATGGTTCCTGTGATGGGTGGACAGGGAACACTGTGAGTGTATGGTTCTTGTATCGGGTGGACAGGGAACACTGAGTGTATGGTTCTTGTGTCGGGTGGACAGGGAACACTGAGTGTATGGTTCCTGTGTTGGGTGGACAGGGAACACTGAGTGTATGGTTCCTGTGTTGGGTGGACAGGGAACACTGAGTGTATGGTTCCTGTGTTGGGTGGACAGGGAACACTGAGTGTATGGTTCTTGTGTCGGGTGGACAGGGAACACTGAGTGTATGTTTCCTGTGTTGGGTGGACAGGGAACATTGTGGGTGTATGATTCCTGTGTTGGGTGGACAGAGAACACTGTGAGTGTATGGTTCCTGTGTCGGGTGGACAGGGAACACTGTGAGTGTATGGTTTCTGTCTTGGGTGGACAGGGAACATTGAGTGTATGGTTCCTGTGTTGGGTGGACAGGGAACACAGTGTATGGTTCCTGCGTAGGGTGGACAGGGAACACTGTGAGTGTATGATTCTTGGGAAGCACTAGCTTAGCTGTGTCGCCTTAACGACTGGTTTATTGTATACTTCTTACTGATCCTGTGAACGACAGAAAAATTATTTCAGAGGTGTCAGTGGGTATGTATCAGTTCCCACCGGACAGTTACATCACGAAAAAGCATTTTACAATCAATTAACACAGTACAATTTCTACATATAGCTACTGAACACAATACATTATGAAGTTACAATATCAAAAACATTTGAGTATTATTACCATTAAAAACATCAGCCGTTATTGGGTTGAAGTCTCTTCAAAAACAATTCATTCATCTAGTCGACGCAAAATGTTTATACATTTTTAAGTTGTCAGATATCTTGGCATGAAAATATCCTGTAAGACTGCATGTTTGGATACTTAAGATAGTATGTCCTGGTATGTGTCCCTGTCTCTGTCCACACATTGTATTTGATGTCATCGGCATCTCTGTACAAACAGCACTGCCAGAGATACTTACAGCCTAGCCTGAGTCTAGCAGTAAAATCATCGTACAATCTGTTGACTTTGTTGCTTCCTCCATGGATATGCTTAACTTGACATATTTCATTGTGATGGACAATTGATCCGTTAGTTTCTATGTACGCTACTTTACTTTTTCTTCAAGCACATTTACTAGTTATTTTCTGACAAAATTTTTAAACGTCTATTTGAGAAATCAAAATTAAATTATATTCAACCTTCTCTTTATTTAATGTTTGTTTAGCTATATTGCACCTCCCGGAGGCTTGTTGGAAAAGGAATCTACAAAAACTTATTATTAATAAGCTTGGTTTTAAAGTTATTTTACCACTGTCATCCAAATTATGTGAGACTAAAATCAACTCCCTCCATGACTCTGTCTATCAGTCTGTGTCAGTCTATGTCTGTCTGTCTGTCTGTCTCACTGCTGCAAGTTTCTTACTCGATAAGGTTCTCCTCCACCTGATTAACAATGCTGGAACGGTTGAGTCCAGCATTTAAAGACTGCGCCATCTTGCTGGAGTCCAGCGACGGTAGACTGGCACTGACACTTGCAGGAGAGAAAATTCCCCTGGTGGTGACACGTGTGGTTGTAGAACCTGTAAACACATTATCATAACTATCTGAAAAAACTGCAGTCATATTAACGTTAGTAATGAGAAGTTTAAAAAGCTTAACATAAGTAATTATATCATTCGATGGAAACATTTAATATATATATATATATATATATATATATATATATATATATATATATATATATATATATATATATATATATATATATATATATATATATATATATATATATATATATATATATATACACACATGCATATATTGAAATTCCAAGCGCCTGTAGATTACTGCATCTCAGTTGTCCAATACTTACACATTAATTTAAATGTCACGCTAATTCAGTCAGTAGGATCTGTCTTGATTTTTTTTTTTAATTCAGTTTAAAGATTTCGTTGACCATGCTAGTTACTAACCTAACATCGATGTGACTTCACTTTCACTCTGCGAGTCTTCGTGGCTTCTCTACGCTGATATCATCACTCTTACTTGACTGAATTGGTTTTAAATTCACTTATATGGTATTCGAGTCTGGGAATAACTGGAAAAGTGGGCAGATAGATCTTCAACTTTCTGACCAATAGAAAACAAAGAGTGATGGTAAGCGGGGTTAAGTCGGAGGCCGCTGTCTCTCCGATATTGATGTAGACATTTAAAAGAAACGATGTTAAACCATTTAATATATTAAGGAGACTTTTTTAAATCCAAAAAATATCCCTGGATGATTAAACATCTCAATACATGCCATAATTCCGCTTTCTTTTCTTACATAGTTGCTTGTAGACAACTTGCTACTTGTCTCGTAAACACAGCCCACAAACGATCCTTTCGGAGATCATTGTTCCCTGACTGTTACTTCCAACAGAGGTGCCTTGATGCCAGTGACGGGCTCTTGATCCAAAGAATTGGACTAATATGATCGAATCGGATTGCTTTCCATTCTACCAGCGCTGCGTGACCCCTACGGATATAGCGCTACCCCCATAAATGTAATACCATTAATAATAATAATAATAATAATAATAATAATAATAATAATAATAATAATAATAATAATAATAATAATAATAATAATAATAAATGTCCGTGACTACTGTGTGCTAAACAGACACAAATTCAGCTAAAGTCGTTTTCTCCGACTGTAACTTGCTCAGCTATCAAAACTTTGGAGTCCAGTCCCTGGACCAATTATGTACCTCTGTAATCTTTAGACTACCGCCCACAGGATGGGTATGGGGTGCATAATAAACATATTAAACTAAACTCCTACTGGGTGGGATGCATGGTGGGTTAAGTGAATTGTATCACGACCTGCGCAGGTGGTGGAGAGGGAGGAATTTAATTTGGTGCGACGCGATGCTTCGCGTATTATTGAACATGAGGGACGTGCGCTGTGTAAAATTATGTACCTTAGAAAGGGCGGGTAGGGAGGTAGTCGTGGTGCGAGTTGAAGGAATGTATCCCATGTATGCGTGGGGTAATATATGGAGGCGAGTTCAACAGTTGCGTCTGCCTGCTCAAGTACGGGAAGTGGTTTTTAAATTTTTACATGGAATCTTGCCGTCCGGGGTAGTGTTGTATAATAGGCGTTTGGAGGAAGACTGGGGTTGTCCGGCGTGCGGGATGGAGGAATCTGCTTTTCACGTTGTGTATTTCTGTGAGACTTTAGGTATGGTACGAGAGTGGTTCAGTAGGGTTTTGCGTTTGGTAGGGGGGGGGGAGGTTTGTCGGTACTCCGGGCGTTGAGCTTTGATGTAGGTGGGGTTGACTTGCGTGTACAACGTGCGGTGTCGTACGTTGTGGCCGATTATATTTTTGTGTCATGGGCTATGAGGCACGTTGATGGTAACAGTAGAATTAGGGTTTTAGCGGGGACGATTTATAGGACAAAATGTCGAAATAGGTTGGTATATGAGGGGAGATGGGAGAGAGAGTGGGTAATCTAACGGGCTGGTCAGCTGTGTCTAATTGTGTTTGTCAAGTGCGTGAATGTTTTGTGTTCTCCGAGTTTATGTGCGTCTCTTATGTAATGGTGATGATATATCTTACGTGCTTTGTATATACAACTTTTAGGAATGTTTCTCGTTATTTATGCCTCAATTACAAGTCATTGGTGTACATTTTGTATATAGTGTGCTTCCTAGCACAGTTGAACGTTTTCTTATTTCCGTTTATACTTTATGCCGTGTCCGTGTGCTTTTCAATAGTATATGTATCTTTGCAAGTGTTCGTTTTTCTGTAAGCTGTGATGGAGCTTGAACTATATGTGGAGGCAGCATTTTTCAATGTGTGCATCTCGTCAGTGTATAAGTTCACTTATAGCTGCTGGCATTTGTGTTTATTGAGATGTCAAATATCACAGTGTAGTTTCGTTTTGTTATATTAGATATTTTCATTGTTGTGAATTGTAGTGTCATCCTGTTTCACCTTTGAACTGTAATGCCTATCCTTAGTCAATGATAACCCCATGGTAGTCGCCCAAATTAACGAATTGTTGTGCTCTTTAAGGCACCTGAGTTCTTAGATTAAGTCTTGGATACGTTGTGTGTTGGCAGGCGGAATTATTATAATAAAAAAGAAGCGCTAAGCCACAAGGACTATACAGCGCTGCAGGGCAGGAAGGAAGCGAGGGCATCAGGTGGCAAAAGGGAGATGGATGAGTAATAGGTTACGGATAACAGCGGGGTAGTGGATGGTGAAAGGGTAAAGGGCAGCAAGAGACTGAACTAGAAAGGGCTGAGGGGAGTGCAAAAAGTATCATCAGAGTTTGTGGAGTAAATCAGTCGTTGTCAAGAAGTCAATGAGAGAGTCAGGATTAAAGGAGGGTCCATCAGCAAGAAGGGAAGGTAAAGAGAGAGTAGTAGAACGAAGACGACGTTGGAGGTAAATTCTGCGTGCTCGCTGATAGAGAGGGCAGTCTAACAGAATGTGGCTAATCGATACTGGAACTTGACACTGCTCACAGAGAGGAACAGGGTGCCTCGCCATGAGATACCCATGAGTAAGACGAGTGTGGCCAATGCGAAGGTGGGAGAGAGTGGTCTCCCAACCTCGGCACTGATGACAAGAAGACGGCCAGTAACCTATGCTTGGTTTAATAGAATGAAGTTTGTTACCGAGCAGAGTTGACCAACGTTGTTGCCAACGGGTGCGAAGGTGGGTAGCTATTGCAGCAAAATAGTCCAGAAATGGAACACCTCGATAGGAAATCGGTAGATCATGTACTGCTGACCGCGCAGCAGTGTCTGCCTGTTCATTGCCCTGTACGTCGACATGACCAGGGACCCAACAAAAAACAATATCTTTATGTTTGGTAGAGATACGGCGTAGCCAAAGTTGGATACGGAGAACTAGGGGATGAGATGTATCAAATTTTCGTATAGCCTGTAGAGCACTAAGGGAGTCTGAGACTACTACAAATGATGACACAGGCATAGATGTGATACGAATAAGTGCTGCAAGAATGGCATACAGTTCAGCAGTAAAAATGCTAGCTGAAGATAGTAAATGCCCCCCGCACGATGCTGTCCGGAAACACTGCTGCGAATCCGACGCCGTCTGAAGACTTAGAGCCATCTGTGTACACAGCGGTGGCATGAGAATGGGAGTGGAAGTGATCAAGAAAAAGAGAGCGGGAAGCCACCGTAGGCAGTTGAGCTTTCGAGCAAGGGAGTGAGAAAGAACAGACCCGAACAGCTGGAACTTCCCAGGGGGGTAGGGAAAAGTGAGATGCTACATGAACATATAAAGGTGGTAACTGAAGGGAAGACAAGAGTGAATGTAGGCAAAGAGAAAAGGGATGGAGCAAACAGGGGCGGCGAACGAATAAAGAATGTCTACTAATATCGGTGACCATTCTATAAATGGAAGGATTGTGTAGATCGTGAGAGCATACATAGTAGTGAAGGCAATGGGCATCACGGCGATCAGACAAGGATGGAACATTCGCTTCTGTATAGAGGCTCTCAACAGGGGAAGAGCGAAAAGCACCAAGGCACAAACGTAATCCTTGGTGATGGATAGGATAAAACGAGGGCTGAATGTAGGCGAAGCAGAGTTCGACGATCAGCTCCCCAGGAAAGATGAGCAAGGGTTTTAAGAAGGTTTAGCCGGCTGTGACAAGTTGCCTTCAGAGAGGTAATGTGAGGTTTCCAGGATAACCGACGGTCAAAGAGAAGGCCTAGAAACCTGACTGTAGAGATACAAAGGATGATCGGAGATAACAGAGCGTCTAGTGAAAGTAATTTGGTGAGTTTTGGTATTTGAAAATTTAAACCCATGCGTGGTGGCCCAAGTGGAAACACGGTCGACCGCATACTGGAGAGAAACTGCAATAAGGTGACAGTCAGCACCTGCACAAGCAATAGCGAAGTCATCAACATAGAGTGATGACCAAATATTGGGTGGAAGAACAGAGGCCAAATCATTTATAGCAAGAAGAAAAAGTGTTGTGCTTAGAACGCATCCCTGAGGGACACCTTCAGCTTGGACGAAGTCCGGGGAAAGAACATTATTGACTCGAACACGGAAATGTCTGTCAGTTAAAAAGTTCTTAAGGAAGGATGGTAGATTGCCTCGGAGGCCTAAGGAATGGGCCTGGGCCAAAATATTATACCTCCAAGTTGTGTCATATGCCTTCTCAAGGTCAAAAAATATGGCAATAACTGAGTGATTATTCGCAAAGGCATTACGAACATACGTATCCAAGTGTAGTAAGGGGTCTATGGTAGAATGACCCTTACGAAAGTCATATTGATTAGCGGAGAGACTGTTGTGTGTCTCTAAATACCACATTAAACGTCGATTTACGAGACGTTCCATCACTTTGCAAACTGCACTAGTAAGAGCGATGGGGCGATAGTGGGAGGCATCATGTCCTGTAGTACCCGGTTTGCGGAAAGGGAGAACAATGGCAGATTTCCACAGCTGGGAAAGAACTCCTTGTGCCCAAATAAGATTGAAGAGGTGTAAGAGGACTACAAGGGCTGACCAATGTAAATGTTTTAACATACGAATATGAATGTCGTCAGGCCCAGCTGCCGATGATCGGCAAGCTGAGAGCGTGGCCTCCAGTTCTTGAAGTGTAAAAGGCACATTATACTGTTCTTCTCTGAGAGAAGAAAAGTCCAAGGGTACTAACTCTCTGGCAGACTTTGAGGAAAGAAACGAGGGGCATAGATGGAGCCCTCGGGAAATACGGACCAGATGTGTGCCAAGTTCAATGGCAACGTCGAGAGGGTTTGCTACATCAACACCAGCGACCCGTAGAACAGGAGCCGGGTCAGGAGAGTATTTACCACTCAATTTCCTCACTTTTTTCCAGACTGCACTCATAGAAGAAGCAGAGGTGATGGTGGAAACATAGTCTCGCCAACAAGTCCGTTTAGCTTCACGGATGACACGGCGAGCAATCACACGCTTCTGCTTAAAATCAAGAAGTCTCTCAGCGGTTCTATTGTACTGGTACCTGCTCCATGCAGCACGTTTCAAACGTACTGCACGAGCACAAGCAGAAGACCACCAAGGCAAGCACTTCTGAGAATGCCTGCCTGAGGTTTGGGGTATAGAATGAGAAGCTGCGGTATAAACTGACGTCGAGAAGATGTGTAGGAGCTCATCAATGGAGGATGAAGAAGGAACCTCACTAAAAGCAGTGAGGTGTGAGTAAAGATCCCAATTTGCCCGATCAAATTGCCAGCGAGGGCTACGGAAAGGTGGTGAATAGGAAGGAGAAGTAAGAATGATCAGAAAATGATCGCTGTCATGTAAGTCTGGTAGAACAGACCAGGTGAAGTCTAGTGCAGTGGAGGAAGAGCAGACTGATAGATCGATGCACGAGAGAGTATGAGTACGAAGATCAAAATGGGTGGGAGTACCCGTATTTAAAACATGGAGGGGGTGAGAGGCGAGAAAAGCCTCCAACTGGATGCCACGTGAGTCACAATGAGACCCCCCAGAGGAAATGGTCGGCATTAAAATCACCAAGTAACAGAAGTGGTGGCGGTAAGGATGAAACAAGAAAGGCAAAGTCTGGGATAGAAAATGCCCGAGAAGGAGAGAGATATAAAGAACATATTGTAAACCACTTATTCAAGTGGATACGGGCTGCAGTGTAATGCAGCGAGGTATGGACAAATAGTTGACAGTACGGAATATCATTGCGTAGAAGAAGGGCACTTTCATTAAAGGTCCCATCTGAGAAAGCATCCGAAGAATACAATAAATTATAGCCTGAGATAGGTTGGAAAACAGCTGAGTGTAATTTTGGTTCTTGTAAGCAAGCACCAACAGGGGAAAACCTGGAAAGCAACATCTGAAGCTCACCCCGATTACCCCTGAGGCTGCGGATATTCCACTGTAAATAGGCCATGATTGGCGATGAAGAAAATACCAGGTATCTGTAGGTAAAGGCACCTACGGACTAGAGGGGTTAGAAAAGTCAACGTGTGGTGGCATTGGAAGACGTTCAAGTAGCGAAGGAACGGAGCGTTGCGAAGAATGGGGCTGTGAAGATGGAGGAGAGGGAAGAGAAGGAACAGGAAGTGAATCAGTGTCCATTGAAGGTTTAGTCTCTGCAATATATTCTGAAATGGCTTCAAGTGTTTCTGAATTCAAAGATGTATGGGAGACCATATTGGAGATAGAAGGAGGAGGGTGAGTAAAGATTGGGACAGTAATGGACTGTACCAAAGTAGAGGGGGAGGGAAGAGTGTAAGGGACTGGAGATGAAGTGTGGGGGGGGACAGAAGAGGCAGAAACCTGGGAGGTGGCAGAAGAGGGAGAAACTTGGGAGGGGACGGGGGTGGAAGGCATAGTACGAGGAGGAGGGTGAATCTCCACACTTGTAATAGAGCCAGAGAGAGGGGAAGAACTAGGTACAGAGACTGGAAAGGTAAAGTGTGGATGTGGAAGAAGGGAAGGAAGGGGCAAAGAAGATTTGAGCAATGTGGATTTTTTGGACTTCTGAGTAGAGGGGCGATTGGTATTAGGTGTCGTACGAGGTCTTGTCGATACTAGGGCTTGTGAGGAAGGACGCGAAGATGTGAGAACAGACTGAGTTGTAGTCGGGACGTCAGAGCCAAGGACAGCAAAAGGATTAGATGCTGTAGTGGCTATGGGGGGGTAACAACAGAGGAGGCTGCAGAAGATGGGACCCCAGAAGTGGGGGGATGTTTGGAAACACGAGAATAAGAAACACGGGGTAGTCTCCCTTGGAGGCGGAGATGAGTAACTGCCATAGCATAAGGGAGACCTTCTGCCTCTTTGAGGCAACGGATTTCACGTTCATTTAAGTAGACCTGGCAACGGCGGAGTACGAAGGGTGAGCTTCATTACAATTAAGGCAAGATGGAGGTTGACTGCAAGATGTATTAGAATGGTCGTCGGCACCACAGACTGGGCATTCGGCCATAGATCTGCAATATTTCGCTGGGTGACCAAAACGCCAGCAATTTCTACATTGTTGCAGTGTAGGTATCACCTTTCGAACTTGTAACCGATGTCCCGTGACATATACAGAGGACGGGAGTTCTCGGCTGTCAAAAGTTAAACAAGCCACATTGCAAGGGTAACGTCTCCGCCCCAGGACAGGAAGGACATAAGTGTCTACTTTGAGGATTGGGAGATCCTGGAGTTCCAGCTGTTCAAAAATGTCATTGCCACATGACTGGAAATTCTGTTGGACTATGGTATGGGGCAGAATGACAATACCACTACAAGAATTGAGAGAAAAATGTTTTTCAATAGTGATAGGAGTAGTATCAATATTCGAAAGGAGAGAAAGATCATGAGCTTGGGTAGCATTCTGGACAGTGACGATGCACATACTGCTCTTGAGAGCATGAAATGAAATATCTCTACCAACATGACACAGGAGCGCTTTGCCAATACTATGGTCAGAAAGGTAGGCAGAAGAAGAAGTCGGTCATAAAGTAAAGAATTTAGTCCATTGTGTGGTCCGAAACTGAGCGTGGAGAGGGAGTGCTTGACGTGTCGGTCTTTTCCGAGTAGAATGGGAAGGTAACAAAGGAGCATCATCAGGAGATTAATGTTGGCGTTTAGGAGTAGGACCGGAGTTGGTCCGGCGTGAAATGGGCGGGCGATTCGAAAATTGCCGTACCGTAGAGGGAGAAGCCGGAAGCATAGTCAAAGGAGAGCGGAGTTCAGACAAATCGAAGGAGTCAGTCAAAGCCCCGGTACCTGAAGCGGGTGAGGAAACAGCACCAGCAAGAGGTACAGGGGCATCAGGAGTGTCCAAAGAGTGGTCTAAACACAAGGCAGGGTCAGAATGGGGTGCGGTATCAAGAAGGGGCCCGGGGGTAGTGGGTTCATGGACTAGGGCTGCCATGGTTAGGTTACTCCTTTGCTTTTTGTTTTTAAGAAAAAAAAAAGAAAGAAAAGAAAATAAAAATAAAAAAAAGAATAAAAGGGGGGAGCAGGGAGGAATAGTTCCCAGGAGGAATGAAAGGGCCGGAAATCTCCCTCCGCGCCCAAGAGGACCTCAACACCGCTAGTAGCGCAGATGCAGCATGGAACCCGTGCCATACCCTACCCTTCATGCCAGTAAACCAGCAATCCGGGATAGCAACCTCACATCTGCCGAGCTACCTCGGTGGACACTAGGGAGGGTGGCCGGATATCCGCCACAAAGCATACCTCCTTCGGCCACCACCCCCGGAATCCGAAAGGTGGCTTCCAGAGATACACCCGTCGCCCGAAAGACACCCAAAGCTACTCCGGGATACAGGAGAGGGATCGGGACATCCCCAGGCAATCCAGATTCCACGGCAAACTACGCCACCGCCAAGAACCTCAACGGAATGGGATGGACCCCGGTGTCCTTTCCCCTACCTAGGAACTAGCGCGCCTGTGGGAGAAATCCCAAAGGCCAAAAAGAGGAAGGGCAAAAGGGAGGGGTGAGGAGGAGGAGGAGGAATGGAAAAAGGGGAGGATGGGGAGGATAGGATAGGGGAGGGGAGAATGGGGGGTAATTAGGTTCGGTCTGAGGAAGAAGACCGACAAGGCTAATTCCTCAGACCAAGAGCCTCTTCACCACGCCAAGGAGCCCCCCTTGAAGAGGTGGCAGGCGGAAGCCACGCCTAGTTATATGCCAGATGAAGTATCACGTTGTATAATACGTGATTGCTTGCGTATGTGTGTAATTCTGTGTGCTTGTTTTTGTCACATTGTTTATTTGTATAGTGTTTATATTTTCCTGTGTTTTGAATTTATTATTTATTATATAATAATAATCTAGTTAGTGCCTGGTATCTCGTTGACATTATTTTATGCACACATATCTATTTTGTACCTGAGTTTTAAATAAAATAAAAAAAAAATTCAGCTATGGGACTTAACTGGCAATGTCTTGCCCAAACAGTTGATTTGTAGTCACAGACAAAGCTGTTTGGGATTTGATTAAGCTTGTGTGAGCGAAACGTTGTCAATAAAGGTTCCGTATAACTGCATTTTGTTTCTTTACTCTAAAACAGCCTAAAGACAAGTATCCAGCATTTTTTTTTTTTTTGGAGGGGAGAGGCGATCCATTGGTATATTCCTCATGTGTCAAAGTTTATGCGTAGTACGTCCTTAATGAGTTTAGCACTTGTTCAGAATTAAATAAAAGCGAGCGCCAAGCATACATCAAGAAAATGTTTATACAATACTGTGTTTTATACTCGCTTAAAGGTTTGTTAACAAACAGCTACGGACTTACCAGCAGCGGCCTCAGACACAGGACAGCAGACACCAGCAACGCCATCATCCACCTCACAGCTCTGCTGGATCTGAATAAGAACACAAGAATATAGGAGCAAAAAAAAAAAAAAATTGCACATTAGTATAATTGTACCAACAGTTTCATATGGTCATCACACATTTTTGCAAAGAAGTGAATTGAGATGGTGGAGGCATCGAATTTGAGATTTGTATGTTGTGTGAGTATTATGCAGAGAATTAGGAGTATAGAAATTGAATGACGATTAGTTACGAAAGATGTAACTGGGAGGGCTAGGTCGATGGAAGCTGCGGGAGACTGCCAAGTTGGTGGAAGTTCACCAGTTTTTAACCCGAAAAAAAAAACACCCAAAACTCAGCTGGTTTTGAGTCTTTCCATTATTTTCATCCTTTGAGAAGACGTTGTTGACATGTCGTCATTTAGCAAAAGGAGCAGAATAGGATGACAGAGGGTATACGAATCGAGGGTGGAAGGGGAAAAAAGGTAATGGGTAGTCCCCTAAAAAAAAGGGTTGGAAAGAGAGAGAGAGAGAGAGAGAGAGAGAGAGAGAGAGAGAGAGAGAGAGAGAGAGAGAGAGAGAGAGAGAGAGAGAGAGAGAGAGAGAGAGAGGGTGAAGAAGGTATTGCGATGTTTGTGCGCAAGTAATCTAAGGAACGAATGACGGTGAAGTGTTTCATTGTTAAAATACCTTTAATTGTGTTTTTATTTTTTTATTAAACTAATTTAATATTGCATGTTTTGTCTAATTCTTTTACACACATACACGCGCGCACCCGCGCATTCTTAAATTCTCTAGGTGAATCTCAATTAAAAAAAATATTTAAAAATGCTTACAATCATACATTAAAAATAGCTGTAATTTATTAGTTTTTATGAGAAAATGCGTTTTTAATTCAATATATTCTACCAGTAATATTGTATCACGAGAGATCCTGGTTATGGAATGGAACGCAGTCTACAAGGAACCCGCAGTAATAGACACCACTTCCTGGGCCTCCTGGCCTGCCTCCTTACTTGCCTTTCAGGCCTACCAACTGGCCTTCCTCCTGACCTGCCTCGCAGACTGCCTGCATCAGCCATTAAGAACTAATATGGAAGTAGTCCTCCACACAGTGTCAGTCATAGTGTAACAGGAGCGAAGGCCACCAGGTACACGTGGTTACAACCACCACCTCCCTAACCACAATCAGGTACACGTGATTACTACCACCACCTCCCTAACCATCACCAGGTACACGTGGTTACTACCGCCACCTCCCTAACCACCACCTGGTACACCTGGTTACTAAAACCACCTCCCTAACCACCACCAGGTACACCTGGTTACTACCACAACCTCCCTAACCACCACCAGGTACACCTGGTTACTACCACCACTACCGTCTAGACTTTCTAAAATGCCTGCATCATTCATCAAAACAAGTGTTATTACCACGCTACAAGCTACCAGTCAGTGTGTGAGGAGACTACCTCGTCAAGATGAGAAGCACAGTCCACAAGCAACACGCAGCTACAGTCACCTTCCTGCTGACCTTGTCTCGCCCCTGGCCATGGCCTTTCTCCTGATAGAGAAAAATCGGAATGAGTGTTCCACCACTGCTACATGCACATCTTATATAAATCGTGGTAGTAACGGAAGTGACCAAAGTTTTAATGAAGTACATACAATGATGAACATTATATGCACACATGATGGGAAAAAAAAGAGAAATTTGGAGAAAATAACTCGCGTTTTTAATTTCCACGAGTGTAATGAACCCACACTGTGAGGTGATGCCAGAGCAACACATTGTAAGCTTCGGTGTTCTCACCTTCCAATAAAATCTTTCAAGGTCTTTATCGTTGATACCTCTAGAACGTCCTCTCTCATCCGCTTCAAATTCTGCATCCTTAGTCAAGTATCCCTTGGTGAAGGTTGATGGAGTAATTGACAAGTACGAGTACCCACACACACATGCACATGCTAACATGCTACATGTTTGCCTGTGAGATTACAGATGTGTACACGTGTGTGAATGTGTGTCCACATACACACGTATACATCTCTAAAAGTGTGCATACTAATACACATAAGAATGACTACATGCATACGTACACGTATTAAAAAAATGTAAATTTGTACATGAATATATATCATATACATATTTATACACTTTCATACATATGCACAAGTGTACCTGCATACATACGCACATACATACACACATATATACATACATACATATGAACACATATATTTTATGTTTTGCCTTATTAGAATTTTTTCACCACTCTGCACTATTCCTTTTGCATGCATTGAGGTAGAGGGGTAGGGGGAGCTGAGCTTATTGAATACAGGGATACCTTTCTCTGGTTGCGCAGCGAGCGAAATGTACCTTGCTATACACATGGGTCAATGGTAGCTCCAATTTTCTGGATCAAAATCCGTTCACCAGCCAAAAAAATGGTATTCTGCAAGAGACAGTCCCTACTCCCGGTGGCTGGAGTAACAAACTCCTCTTTGGGTTATTTTCCGTGATAAAACATGGGTAAATTCATCCTCAGATACAACCAAGGGATTAGAAATAGACAGTTTAAGATAGGCTATATTTTATGAAGCGTTAAAACCGTAGTGGGTCATCCAATACGAATGATGGAGGAGGTTCAGTCCGCCTCATAACAAGTTTCAAACACGACGTAAAAGTTGTATTAACATAACTGAAACATCATAGACTAGGACATTTCAGCCTGGGTTTGTACAAGGCTGTTTCAACCTGGCTTTGCGCTATTACGTTTGAGCACAACCTTAAGCACATATAAACATTCTCTGAACTTACCTGCCTTCTACTGCCAAATATTGGTCGCAACAATATGCTCAAGGTCAGGGTCAAGGGTAGACTTTGGGCTATACTTTAGCATAAATAAGAGGGTTGTGGAAAATACTGTATATATTTTCCGGAAATACGGTAATTTATATGTAAATAGATGGCCATACTGTATTTAATAATGTTTATGTCATAGAAAACGGAAAGCCTGTCTGCGCAGAAGGGAGTCGCCATTTTGGTTTGAATGAGCCAAGTAAACGTTAGTGTAATGGGAAGAATTTTTCGTGCTCTAGAGGTTAAAATTGGGCTGACACCTCTCAAATAGGAGGCGATTGTTGGATGTGCAGTCCTGCATAACTTGAGATATCAGGCGACTGGACAAGACAGCTCCAGGAACCACAGATAAGTCTGTTATGTTATAACTCTGGCCAGTTGTTATTTTCATGTATAGACAGTGAGGTTTTCTGAGTATGATACAACTTAATCTCCAGTCAAATTGGTGAGTGTTATGATTAAGATATATTCTCCTTCTGTTATATAAATGTGTGTATATATATAATCCTTTTTTTTAATTTTAATATACAGTCCACAAATTTACATATATTTACCAGTATTCCTGGAGATGTATAATTCATTTAATTAATAGGTCCAGAGCAACTTGTGGATATGACAGTGGTAGGTATCGAAGGGGGACATTTTTTGCGACCTAGGTGTCCCAAATTCCTACTTGTCTAACTGATAAATAATAATCTATGTTCATTTACTGTTATGTTATTAATGATACATTCAGATAAATGCAATTTTCCACATTTAATTTGCCCGTTGGTCCTTCGAACCGGATGTAATTAGTGAAGTCATTAATTAGTTAATTACTTAATAATTGTATGTGAAATAACAGGAGGTGGATCTTAAGTTCACAAATTTACTTAATGTGTAGTGGATTATAATTATTACAATATTAATTTGGATAAATCAAGTGTGGCTAAAGATTATATTAATGTGTATAAGTGTATGTGTAATTGATAATCCAAGTGTAGCTAATTATATTAATGTGTATATTAATTTTGCAAAGCCAAAGTGGCTAGGATTTATATTAATGTATTTGTATAATATTAATTTGATAAGATAATACTGGCCAAGATTTATATCAGTGTATGTGTAATTGATAAGCCAAGTGTAACTAATATTAATGTGTATAATATTAATTTTGCTATGCCAAATTCTGGCAAGGATTTATTAATTTGTATAATATTAATTTTGATAAGCCAAGTCTGGCTAAAGGTTTGTTAGTATTAATGTACAATTAAAATTTATATAATTTTCTTGCACATGTAATTGCTGAGCTCAAGTAGCTGGGATTTATTCAAAGGTAAGTTGTACTATTTACCTTTATAAAGTGCATAATTTAGTACATAATAAGTGATACTAAGTTGAATTTAATACATTGCATCATGGCTGAAAATGAGGAAATTAATATAGAAGACAAACATATGGAATATAGAGCAAAGAAAGCGTCATTGCAAGCTAGAAAGGGTCATGTAACCAAGGCATATAATAAATGTTTGGAATTAATGAATCAAGAAACTGTGAATACTGATGATTTAAAATTGTATTTAGATGCTTTAGGTAATAGATATGATTCATACAAATTATATTACAACAAATATGAAGGAGATTTATTAGTAAACTGTGTAGATGAGACTGAAGTAGATCTCATGACTAATCAGTATTATGAATTAGAGGAAAAGATTCTTTCTTGTAAAAGTCAGGCCTTGAATAAATTAAAACGTGTAAACCAGGCAGTTAATCAGTCTGCTCCAACAAATAATTTGTCTTTGCCAAAACTCCCAGAACTATGTTTACCTGTATTTAATCCTGGTGAAAATTGGGAGGAGTTCTGGTCAATTTTTAAAGCAGCTGTGCATGACAGGAGTGACCTATCCTGTGTAACTAAATTATTTTACCTCAAAGGACAGGTAAGAGGAGATGCTCACATACTCATACAAGCCTTTCCCAATGTAGATGATTCTTACAAAGAAGCAGTTGACTTGTTGAAGGCACTTATGGTAATATAGAACAAAGTAGGTTGGATCTAGTGAATATCATTGTTAATTTAAAATCTCCAGATCACACTTACAAAGGTTTACAGCAGTTTAGAGTTAAACTGGAGAGCACTCTCAAAACTTTAAGTAATAAATATAATCTGAAGGAATCAGACTGGTTATTGAGTGCCATAGTACAGAATAAATTTAGCTGCAAAACACTTGAATGGATCTCAAACAAGTATCACAAGAGTTATTTTGGTCTGGAGGAAATAAGACTAGGACTACAAGAATTAATTGTTCAGTTGCAGACCAGCCAACCAACTCATTTTAAAGATGCAACATATAATAACTCTGAGGTATCTGTCAAGTTTCACAAAGGGAAAAATTATCCCAATGGTAATAATCAAAATTCATTTCCTAAAAATAGTTGCATAGGTGCATATCAAGTAGCAAGAATTAGAAATAATGATTCTCCACAAGGTAAGAAGAATCAGTACCCTCCTAAGAGTAGCCCAGTTAATAAGAAACCAGTCAGAGAAAAGAGAGATTGTCTTTTCTGCAAGGGTACTCATTTTTCTAAGAATTGCATTGCATATAATTCATGGAATGATAAAGTTGAAAGATTGGAGGAACTTGACAGATGTATCAGGTGTTTAGGTAATCACAATGTAAAGGATTGTCATACTAAATTAAACAACTGTTATCAATGTCACAAAGGAAGACACCATATAGTCATGTGTAAAGGTTTATATGATAATGTTGATAATAATGATAATGTTGACAATCCTGACACAACAGTAGCTAATGTAAAAATTGCTGCTAATGCTAATAATGATGGTTTTGCTGAAGTAGCCTTACCTGTGTTACAGATAAAAGTTGATGATAAAAGGCATAAATCAAAAAATGTAACTGCATTATTAGACCAGGGATCCCAACGTACTTTCATTAAACGTAAATGTCTTGATGGTATGAAAGTACAGATGGGAGATCCCACAACTATAAAATTATCTGGTTTTCTCTCAGATAAAAGAGCTCAATTGTATGACGCTGTTTATGTAACTGTCAGGTTGGGCAATGAGAAAAAAATGTGTTAATGCAGTGATTGTAGATAGACTTACAGAGAAAATATCTACAGTAGGGCTTAGTAAAGCTACAGACTCTCACATAATGTAAATTTAGCACCTTCTGGTGTAAGTGATGATTCTGTAGGCCCAATAAATATTTTGATAGGTAGTGACTATTATGCATCCTTTGTAAAGGGTATGGTAAAGAAATGTGGTGTCACCCTTTTGAAGACTGCAGGAGGACATGTAATGTATGGCAGGATTCCTCGTAATAATAATTCATGACTAGAGGAAACTACAAATACCATAACTGTGTGTTTTACTCATGAAGTTGTACCCCAGTATAATTCTTCCATAGAGGATGGTGTTGAGCCAGTGCATAAATTGTGGGAATTAGACAGCATTGGAATAAATGTAAATGCAGAAAGTCCAGACGATTCTTTTACTCAGGAGCAGTACCTGAAAGATGTAAAATTTGAATCTGGACAATACTGGGTACGACTTCCGTGGAGACTGGAAAATCCAGAATTGCCCACTAATTACAGAATGGCATATGGGCAGTTAAAGGCTCAGCTCCACGAACTGAGTAAGACACCAGAATTGTTAACTGCCTATAATGATATAATTGCTGAGCAGTTAATTAGTAAATTTATAGAAGAGGTACCTCCTGAGCAAGCCAAAATTTATGGTCACTATTTGTCACATCACGGAGTGAAGAAGGATTCTAAGACCACTCCTCTGAGAATCGTGTTTAATTGTAGTGCCAGGAGTAACAAAAATGTACCTAGTTTAAATGACTGTTTGATGACAGGTCCGTCGCTGACGGAAAAATTAGGAGATATCTTATTAAATTTCAGGATGAAAAATTATGCCTTTACGGCTGACGTAAGTAAAGCTTTCCTAAGAGTGGGTTTACAAGAGGCTGACCGGGATTGTACCCGCTTCTTATGGCCTGAGAATCCTAGTGACCCACTTAGCCCTCTGAAAACCTTTCGCTTTAAGAGCGTATTATTTGGTGCTACATCCAGTCCGTTCCTACTTCAAGCGACAATAAATACACACCTTAAACGTATGGGAAGTCCATTGAGTAAAGTAATGAGCAAACAATTTTATGTGTACAATTTCCTGGGTGTGACGTCAGCTGAAGAGGAACTGTTAATGACTTATGAAGAGGCTAATAAAATAATGCAAAGTGCAAATATGCCTCTGAGGGAATGGAATAGTAATTCGTCCAAATTAAAGGACAAAATAAGTAAAGATTACCCTGGAGATGAAGTGCCAAAATGTAGTAATGTATTGGGTTTAACTTGGGATACTGAGAGAGATTTGTTAATGTTAAAACCTAATAATTACAGTATGCCCAATAAATTAACTAAGAGAGTTTTGCTTGCTGAAGTTTCCAAATGTTTTGATCCACTAGGTTTAGTGTCACCCCTTACTATAAGAGGGAAATTATTAATTTAGGAAGCATGGAAACTTAAATGTGCTTGGGATGAAATTCTACCTGAGGAATTCATTAACAGGTGGGATGAATTAATTGGTGATTATGAGAAAATTCCAATGTTGGAGTTCCCATGCCAGGTGGCCAATCCAAATGGGAAAAATGCACTCCACATTTTTTGTGATGCTTCAAAATTGGCATATGGAGCAGTTGCTTACCTTCAATGTAATAGTGTTTATTTCTCTTGTTATGTCTAAGGCTAAAGTGTCTCCAATTAAATCATGTACCTTACCTCAGTTGGAATTAACAGCCATTTATGTAGGTGTCAAATTAGCTAATTATATAAGAAATAAGTTGCAGGAGATAAATATTAGCGACACTGTAATTTGGTCTGATAATGAGGTATCCTTACAATGGAATCGTAATGGAAACAGTAAAATTGTGTACGTACAAAACAGAGTCGCTGAAATTAATCAGATGCAAGAGAAGTATAATAGTTTGGGTCAGCATGTGTTAACATTTAATCATATACCTGGTGAGGAGAATCCAGCTGATTTCTTGTCTCGAGGTTTACATTATGCTATATTTGTAAATGCTGTATCATGGTTTAAAGGACCGAGCTGGTTGGTAAATAAAGCTAATTGGCCTGTACAAAAGGCGTATATTGCTCCTGTTGAAATTACTGTGACCACCGCTCCAATAGTTTGTCCTCCCTTAGCCATTGATATAAACAGGTATTCTTCTTTACCCAAACTAATCAATGTAACTAAGTTGGTGTTTAAATTTCTAAACAAGATGAATATTTCATTTAAGTTTTCACATGCTCTTGAATATTAGATAAAGAGGGTACAGGAGGAAATCTATGGAAATGAGATTAAATTGATGATGGAAAGAAAAATTGTGACAGGTTCCATAATAGAGAAATTGGGACTGTATTTAGAGAACAGTGTAATTAGGTGCAGAGGTAGGTTACAAAATGCTGAATTGGGTGATTATGCTAAACACCCTATCTTACTGCCCAAAACTCATCATCTAACAAATTTAATTGTTCTAAATGCCCATAAAAATGTAATGCATGGTGGGGTACAAGATACCTTAAATTGTATTAGAGGAAACTTTCTGGATTCCACAAGGACGGCAAAGTGTAAAAAGGGTGATTAAATCTTGTGTAATATGTCGCCGTGAGGATGCCAGATCCTATATGTACCCAGGTCCTCCACCATTGCCAAAGGAGCATATACAATTAGTGAAACCATTTGATGTAACAGGTGTAGACTATAGTGGTCCAATAATTTTAACAGGTACATCAAATGGTGTTCCACTGAAAGTGTATGTTTGTTTGTTCACGTGTACTGCTACTAGGGCAGTTCATTTAGAAGTGGCACAGGACTTGTCTGCAGAACAGTTTATACAGCTTTTCGAAAATTTGCAGCTAGGAGATCCTGTCCGAGGTTGATGATTTCGGATAATGCCACAAATTTTGTAGCAGGTGCTCAACACTTGATAGAATTAAATAATAGTGACGATCTTCAATCTCTGTTAACCCAGCCAGGGTGTACCTGGAAATTTATTACTCCTAGAGCCCCTTGGCAGGGGGGGCTGTACGAAAGACTGATAGGCACAGTGAAGAGGTGTCTCTGTAAAGTACTACACCGGAAGAGAATTAATTTGGAAGAATTCCGTGCAGTGTTAGTGGAGGCGGAAAATCGTATAAATAATAGTCCTCTCTCGTACATGAGTGATACACCTGATGCAGATGTATTAACACCTATTCTCACCTAATATGTGGAAGGAAATTGGAAGCTGCCCCTGTCTATAGAGATAATCTGGAAGAAAGTGATGAAGATTACAATGATGCGGCAGTGTTGTGTAATAAATTTAAAATGTTAAATAAAGTAATTGATCATTGGTCTAATGTGTGGCGTAAGGAATATCTTCTTACACTACGTGAACACTTTTATGGTGCAACAGAGGCAGTAAATCGACAGACCATTCAACTAGGTGACATTGTGTTAATTGACACTAAACAACATAGAACATTGTGGCCTCTGGGCAAAGTAATGACATTGTACCCAGATGCACAAGGTGTTGTCTGGAATGTCAAAGTGTTGTGTCGTGGCCAGGAAAGTTTACGCACAATTAATAAATTGATTCCCTTGGAATTAGGTGTTCAATCAAACGTAAATGAAAATCTGAGGGAAAGTGACACAAGTGATACGGAAGATAATGCTGACCAAGTGATGCCGGAAGATGAAATCGTAGTAAGACCTACTAGGAGAACAGCCACTCAAGCCAGAACCGGCTGGAATCATCTCCTAAAGGAAGGAGTAATTTGAGTCGTTTAGCAACGACCTCCGCCCGGCCACAGTGTGGAAAATACTGTATATATTTTCCGGAAATACGGTAATTTATATGTAAATAGATGGCCATACTGTATTTAATAATATTTGTCATAGAAAACGGAAAGCCTGCGTCTGCGCAGAAGGGAGTCGCCATTTTGGTTTGAATGAGCCAAGTAAATGTTAGTGTAATGGGAAGAATTTTTCGTGCTCTAGAGGTTAAAATTGGGCTGACACCTTGTTATAACTCTGGCCAGTTGTTATTTTCATGTATACAGTGAGTTTTTCTGAGTATGATACAACTTAATCTCCAGTCAAATTGGTGAGTGTTATGATTAAGATATATTCTCCTTCTGTTATATAAATGTGTGTATATATATAATCCTTTTTTTAATTTTAATATACAGTCCACAAATTTATATATTTACCAGTATTCCTGGAGATGTATAATTCATTTAATTAATAGGTCCAGAGCAACTTGTGGATATAACAGTGGTAGGTATCGAAGGGGGACATTTTTTGCGACCTAGGTGTCCCAAATTCCTACTTGTCTAACTGATAAATAATAATTATCTATGTTCATTTACTGTTATGTATATAATGATACATTCAGATAAATGCAATTTTCCGCAAGGGTAATTAACCCTTGAATATAATTACTAATTTACCATTACGATACGCTTGTCGTACGCCTAATATGCCGGAAAATACAGTATCCCTTTTAGGAAGGGAAAATAGGGGAGGGGAAAGATGATCATAATAAAACCATCAGTTTAGGAAATACCAACGTTCCTTGTATGCAACCCGCGGCAAGAAAAATGCGTCAGACTCAATTATCAGCAGGGAGGGTGACGCCTGACCTTCGTGGAAACTGGTATTTGGTACAGGATGAGTTAGTTGTCAAGGGAGAGCTCTCCTCCAGTTACTGTGGACGAGGGAAGCGCCTCTTTAACACAGGCCACAAGAAAACTAGATGTTTCCCCGCATTCCTTAAATTCAGCTCCCTCCACCCCAGTGATCCGGAAAAAAGTATCCCTGTATTCCTTTCTCTATTTGTCTGAGAGACACCAGTATCACAGCACTTAAAATTCGAAGCTACTGATGCGTTTTTAAGTTATCGACATTGAAAGTTCGAAGCCGATTGGATGAGTCATTCACATATTTTTGCAGAAAACCAGCATTTGGATTTCGTTAATAAAATTGGCAAATTGAACCCAACACAGGCCAAAATTAATCAATTTCTTTCTCTAAGCACGACACACACACACACACACACACACACACACACACACACACACACACACACACACACACACACACACACACTCACACACACACATAAAACTCTGAAGTTAATCAGAAAAGGTATTTTCCAGTTATTGCACAAAAATCAAGCAATTTAAATTTTAAATCGGTAAATTTGTATCTTCAAAGCCTAAACCCGAAAGGAAACTTCATACTTTTAAGATGTTTCACACATTGAAGACTGAAGCCTATCAGAAGATGTATACTCAAGAAATTATATGAATGGTTTAGAAAGCCGACAAGTTGAAGAATGAAACACTTGGGAAACTTTCTTCAGCCAGTGGCTTCTTCAGTCCAATATAGAGAAGAAAAATGGAAGATGAAGAGTTTGAGGTAATTACTTCCTCAGCCTGTTGAATACATCAGTCTTGAGAAGTGACTTAACAAGTTTATTCAGGTATACACACAGTTACATAGATTATCATGCATAGTAGCATATGTGTAGAGAACCTAGGATAACTCAAAAAAGTCAGAGTGACTTACTTCCATTGCATACAGTGGCCCGGTGGCCCGGTGGCCTGGTGGCTAAAGCTCCCGCTTCACACACGGAGGGCCCGGGTTCGATTCCCGGCGGGTGGAAACATTTCGACACGTTTCCTTACACCTGTTGTCCTGTTCACCTAGCAGCAAATAGGTACCTGGGTGTTAGTCGACTGGTGTGGGTCGCATCCTGGGGGACAAGATTAAGGACCCCAATGGAAATAAGTTAGACAGTCCTCGATGACGCACTGACTTTCTTGGGTTATCCTGGGTGGCTAACCCTCCGGGGTTAAAAATCCGAACAAAATCTTATCTTATCATACTGCAGATACGCGAGTTGAAGCAGCAGGAGACGGAGTCATCAGTGGAAAAATCCACTAGCATAAATAGATTATGTCAATAGATTAAGCAGATGCTTAACAGCTTTACATGCCATCGTATTAACAAAAGAGCATTGTTGAGACACACTTGCTCTCTTTCCTGAAGTACCAATATTAACTTGACTGTTTTAACTCACCAGGGAGGCTGACCTGAGCGTCCAGGGGCACCACCAGCGCCACCATCACCAACCAACCTAACATTGTTAACTCTTCCTTCAAGTATTTATTCCTGCTGAAACAAAAAAAAGTCCGTTATTTAGTTTATCATTATTATTATTGCTATATTATTACTATTATTATTATTATTTAAAAGATTGCCTAATTTTTTTATCTCCTGTTTTTCTATTATATTTCGCTCGTAACTCTAGAACGCCTCGTCCAATTGGCTTTAAACTCTCACCACTCGTGTATGGTAGCGAGGTTTTATGGTTTTTAAGTTTACTGACGCGAGACTTTTTTTTTTGAACATTCTCAGCAATATTATTCCTTCGTTTTTTTTTTTAGAATTTTGTTCATTACTCAAGAGTGCTATGGTCGATTGGTTTCAAATTTTCACCGTATGATTAATGAGTCTTGGGTAAGACTCATAGGACTATTTTCATGAGTGGCTGCCCTAACATAGGTCATTCCTGATGTTTCAATGATTTAGTGGAGATGGCTCCTACGATCCTACACTTGTCTGTTCTACTTAGAGGAAGGTTGGTATATTTAATGGAGTTTGTTGATGCTGTTTTGCCACTTTTATTCTGGAAATGGTATTGTTATTTTATATCATTGTATTATTTTCCCTCCCTTGATGCTGATGAGGGGTTCTAGGTCCAAGGAATTAGACCTAGGTTAAAAAACGTGTCAGGTTAAAAATTTTACGTCAGGTAAAAAAAAGTTATATCAGGTTAAAAACCCTACGTCAGGTAAAATACCTGTTTTTTGTCAAATGACCCTTTCAGTGGTGCATGTATTACAATGATGGATCGACAAGACAAGACAATGTGTCGAATATGTCAAGGGCGGGCAGTCGATGGCACTTTGATAGGCCACGACAACAACGACTGCTGACTGGCTTACTCATCCTGGACTCATCGGTGTGTCTCCATAACCAACACCTCAGCTACACGTCAACATCTAACGTGCACGACACCTATATGTCAGCAACACATCAGTTAAGAGTACATTAACTCATTAGTCGCATCGATGCGCTACTCGACATCATTTCCGTGTAACTGAACACGGAGGAGGAACATCAATGCGTATTATTCCATTCACTTAACACCAAATTTGCACTCGAAAATTCTGATTACCCCTCAAACAGCCTATCCCTGAGTACTACTCAAACAGCCTATCTCTGAAGTATTGCTCACTCTATCTCTAAACGTCTTTCAAAACACTTTTCTTCTTTTACATCAAAATTTGACCTTCCAGGTTCACACGTAATCAAATAATTCTGACTCCGAGGTTGAGTGCAGGAATTGATTGTTCTAGTTTTGGTTTACAGTTAATTAAAATATAGCCAGAGCAGAAATGCAACTAAATGTATTAGAGAAAAGTTACCAATAACTGTAATATCTCAAGCATAGCACGACTTATTAAAAAAGAGAGAGAGAGAGAGAGAGAGAGAGAGAGAGAGAGAGAGAGAGAGAGAGAGAGAGAGAGAGAGAGAGAGAGAGAGAGAGAGAGAGAGAGAGAGAGAGAGAGAGAGAGCAATATCAACAACTCACAGAGAGTAGTCCATGGTGCTGCTGCCCACGGAGATTCAGGAGCCTCACTGACGCTCCTACTGACCAACACAGTATTGAATATAAAGCCACACCGATGGTAACTAGCTAGTTACCATCTGTGTGATTTAAAATGATGGTTTACACTGATGGTAAATAGCTCTTAGAGCTAGTTAACATCTGTGTTGTTTATAATATTTGTAGCATAAGTATATTCTTTCACCCCGTTGGTTAACATGTTAGTAAGGAAAGCCTGCATAACGTGACACTGACACTTGTATTTGCACTACGAGGAGTATATACGATATTATAGCTTATATTTACCGTCATCATTATAAACATCGTAACAAAAATACGTTATAATATCGTAACAAAAATAAAGAATTCGAGTAACTTCCACCAGCAAGGTATCTTACAAAGATAATTAATAAAGTTGGTAGAATTACCGACAATATGTAAAGTAAAAGGACACAAGTGCAACTAATGTGACATTTATTGTGGCAACGTTTCGCTCTCCAGGAGCTTTATCAAGCCATTACAAACAATACATGGACACAGAGGGTATATAAAGGCTCAGAGTGAGGTGAATACTAGTGAGGTACCATTCCGATGTTCACTAGTGGTAGTAGTAGTAGTAGTAGTGGTAGTGACAAAAGCAATTAATTCGTACATGAGTAAAAGGATATTAAAGCTATTACTTGGGTAACATAAAAATAGGTTGGACAAATATAAACTGGAATGAGGCAGGTTGTTTCAGTGTTCACTCTCTGTGCTTTGTGTAGTATAACAGGAGAGACTTACGGCATTTACTGTTTTCAGGAGGATTCTTGCTAAGACTTCGGAGATGGTGAAGCTGCCGTTGTTTTGTTTAATTGTATTCGAAACAGCGATCAGTGCTGATTCAAGGCACTTGCGTGTGCGGAAATTAGTTTCTTTTATCACTAATTGAATTTCATAAGATGATTGGTGGAATTTCGGTGTTGTACCGAAAAGACTGCAAGAAAAGAGCTCAATCATCAATTCTCCACGCAAATCCCAACAAAGTTATAATTCTTCCAACAGCCAGGTTGCACTAAACGTCTCAAAAGTACTTTCACAAGCTAACACCAGAGTCGCCATCGCTTCTACCACTTCAATAAAGGATCTAACCAGGACAAAACCCAAGCACCACCAACAGTCAATGCAGGAGTTTACACTATACCCTGTGGAGGCTGTGACAAGATCTACGTAGGTGAAACAGCAAGAAACCTCGACACCCGCCTCAATGAACACATATACGCATGTAGGAACGACAAAAACAACGCCTGTGTACAACACCGAAATTCCACCAATCATCTTATGAAATTCAGAGACGCCCAATTAGTGATAAAGAAACTAATTTCCGCACACGCAAGTGCCTTGAATCAGCACTGATCGCTGTTTCGAATACAATTAAACAAAACAACGGCAGCTTCACCATCTCCGAAGTCTTAGCAAGAATCCTCCTGAAAACAGTAAACCCTGCCGTCACATAGTCTCTCCTGTTATACTACACAAAGCACAGAGAGTGAACACTGAAACAACCTGCCTCATTCCAGTTTATATTTGTCCAACCTATTTTTATGTTACCCAAGTAATAGCTTTATATCCTTTTACTCATGTACGAATTAATTGCTTTTGTCACTACCACTACTACTACTACTACTACCACTAGTGAACATCGGAATGGTACCTCACTAGTATTCACCTCACTCTGAGCCTTTATATACCCTCTGTGTCCATGTATTGTTTGTAATGGCTTGATAAAGCTCCTGGAGAGCGAAACGTTGCCACAATAAATGTCACATTAGTTGCACTTGTGTCCTTTTACTTTACAAAGATAATTAACTTTTCAAGTCAAGATATCTTACAAAGATGATTAAACTATCATGTCAAGATATCTTCAAAAAAGATTAATCTATCATGTCAAGATATCTTGCCAGTACGATTAAACTTCCATGTCAAGAAATCTAACTAGGATGATTAACTTCTCATGTCAAGATACCTTCTTAGATGATTAGCCTCTCGTCAAAATACCTTACTAGGATGATTAGCCGATCATGTCAAGGAATCGTACAAGGATAATTAATCTATCATGTCAAAATGTTACTGGGATGATTAACCTTAAATATCAAGACACCCTAATAGGATAATTAACCTATCATGTCAAGATATCTAACTAGGATGGTTATTCTTTAATGTTAATTGCATTTTTAGGGGAAAATTAAGATAAATCATATTTTATTTCAAGTAGTAAACCTCGACATTTTTTACAATGATTTATATACATATTTTAGCTAAAACAAATGAAGTATGTCAGAAAATGATTCGAATCATTCTACTAGGATGATTAACCTGTCATGTCAAGGAATATTACTAGGATGATTAACCTGTCATGTCAAGGAATATTACTAGGATGATTAACCTGTCATGTCAAGGAATATTACTAGGATGATTAACCTGTCATGTCAAGGAATATTACTAGGATGATTAACCTGTCATGTCAAGGAATATTACTAGGATGATTAACCTGTCATGTCAAGGAATATTACTAGGATGATTAACCTGTCATGTCAAGGAATATTACTAGGATGATTAACCTGTCATGTCAAGGAATATTACTAGGATGATTAACCTGTCATGTCAAGGAATATTACTAGGATGATTAACCTGTCATGTCAAGGAATATTACCAGCATGGTGAACCTTCCATATGAAGGTATCTTATTATCATGATGAACCTCCCATGAAAGGAAATCTTATCACATGAGGAACCTCCCAGACCCAAGAGTGTACAAGGACGATGAACCTCGTTTCTAATTAGACTGGCCAAAAAAATACTGAGCAAGATACCTAGACCCGCCTCGGGGCTCTGCGTAGAAGGGAGGGAACGGGAGGAGGGAGAGGGAGAGGGAGAGAGAGAGAGAGAGAGAGAGAGAGAGAGAGAGAGAGAGAGAGAGAGAGAGAGAGAGAGAGAGAGAGAGACAGACAGAGAGAGAGAGAGAGAGAGAGAGAGAGAGAGAGAGAGAGAGAGAGAGAGAGAGAGAGAGATAGAGATAGAGAGAGAGAGAGAGAGACAGACAGACAGAGAGACAGAGAGAGAGAGAGAGAGAGAGAGAGAGAGAGAGAGAGAGAGAGAGAGAGAGAGAGAGAGAGAGAGAGAGAGAGAGAGAGAGAGAGAGAGAGAGAGAGAGGTTAATCCTTAAACATTAGAAACACTGAATTCAAAAGTTGTGTGAAATATTCCCTGCTTCACATACGAAGTTATGTATTATTTACTCATATACTATGATGTGTAAAAAGATACTGAACGTATACCTCATTCATTGAACTAAAACTCATAAAAAACAATATTACTGGATGAAATATGATAAGTCTTCCTGACGAAAAATAACAGCAGCAGCAGCAGCGACACCAACAGAACAAGAGCAACAGCAACAACAGCATCAACAACAGCAGTAGCAGCAGGAACATCAGCACCAACAACAGCAGCAACAAGAAAAGAAATAGCAGCAACAGCAGGTTCTCTCCCCCAAGCATCTGGTGCTGCCCACCACTCCCGGGGACTCAAGAAAATCTGAGGAAAAAAAAACTGCCTTCATAATGTTACCTTCACCTTTTGCGCTTTTGTTTTATTGGTTAGAAGTAAAGTAGTACTTCGTTATATTAAAGAAGGAGAGCATTCATAGCTGGTGTTTTATTATAGACATTAGTGTATACACCATACTTCATTGAGACCTTTCACCCAACACTTGAACACTTGCAGCAGGACTAAGGTTGTTGAACGCTTGCAGCAGGACTAAGGTTGTTGAACACTTGCAGCAGGACTAAGGTTGTTGAACGCTTGCAGCAGGACTAAGGTTGTTGAACACTTGCAGCAGGACTAAGGTTGTTGAACACTTGCAGCACGACTAAGGTTGTTGAACACTTGCAGCAGGGCTAAGGTTGTTGAACGCTTGCAGCAGGACTAAGGTTGTTGAACACTTGCAGCAGGACTAAGGTTGTTGAACGCTTGCAGCAGGACTAAGGTTGTTGAACACTTGCAGCAGGACTAAGGTTGTTGAACACTTGCAGCAGGACTAAGGTTGTTGAACACTTGCAGCAGGACTAAGGTTGTTGAACACTTGCAGCAGGACTAAGGTTGTTGAACACTTGCAGCAGGGCTAAGGTTGTTGAACACTTGCAGCAGGACTAAGGTTGTTGAACACTTGCAGCAGGGCTAAGGTTGATGAACACTTGCAGCAGGGCTAAGGTTGTTGAACACTTGCAGCACGACTAAGGTTGTTGAACACTTGCAGCAGGAGTAAGGTTGTTGAACGCTTGCAGCAGGAGTAAGGTTGTTGAACACTTGCAGCAGGACTAAGGTTGTTGAACACTTGCAGGACTAAGGTTGTTGAATACTTGCAGCAGGACTAAGATTGTCTTACACATGTCCCTAGTAATTTTCCCAGGATGTAAATATAGAGTGCTCTGATGGGTATGTTACAATTTATTCGGGTTGCATTACAAAGCCACTTCTTGCCGTTCCTTTAATCAGCCTAATCTGCAGTTATGGATTGTGCAGTTGCACGGGCCTCCTACTGTACTGGCTCCTGGAGTTTAACCCCACCAATTGCCAAGTCATGAAGATTGGGGAAGGGCAAAGAAGACCGCAGATTGAGTACAGGTTAGGCTTCAGTATACACAATATATTTCAGAATACATTAGAAAAATGGGTTCAGTATACACAGCATAAAAATTCGTTGATATATATAACCTAAACATTCTTCCATTATATAAAGTATAAATCTTTTCAGTGTACATAGTATAAACTTTCTTGCACCATACACAGTATAAATATTCTTGCACCATACATACTATAAACATTCTTGCACAATAACAGTATAGATTCTTGCACCATAAACAGTATAAACATTCAGCATACACAGTATAAACATTCAGCATCAATTTAAATTCAAGCAAAGACTACAAACTTCACTCAAGCAAAAGGATCTTGGGGTGAATATAACACCGAACACATCTCCTGAGGCGCACATCAACCGGATAACTGCTGCAGCAGCTGTTTTCTAAAAAAGAGCTTTCCGGAAACTTTCTTCCTTAAAACATTAAGGAAACAAAAATAATCTTATATCATTTAATCACTACCGTGTAAATTCTTTGGAAATATCTGCATATTTCATATCGTTGAAAGTGTCTACATCTCGAACACTGAGGGTCCGTGATAGATTTCCGGCACGAGTGAAACGTTGGGCATGTTTCTTTGTACCTGCTGCCCCCGCTCACCTTAGCAGGTAGTAGGACACACACACGCACATTCTCTCTATCGACATATGTTTTTGACTACTAGTAAACAACATAACAAGCCAAGTGCCTCTGACACCTAGTAACAAACACAAACACAAAGGAATAACAGGGAAAGCACTACAGTGGATCTAGGCATACCCGACGGAAAGGAAACAACGAGTGAAGAAGTGTTGGATTGGGTGGATCTGACGAGTGAGGTTCCACTGGGATCATTACTAGGACTGCTGCTACTGCTTGCATATGTGACGGATGAGTTAGTCAGAAGGATATGTTCGCAGTATTGTGACTAATGAGGAGAATACAAGCAGATGTGAACCAGGAAAGGCTACAAATGAATCTGGACAGGCAACAGGTCTGGTCCGACAAGTGGTTAATGTACTTTAACCCTGGTAAGTGCAAAGTTATGAAGTTTGGGGAAGGGCAAGGATGACCGTAGACGGAGTACAGGCTCAGGAGATGAAGGCTGCAAACTTCACTCAGAGAGAAGTATCTTGAGGTGAGGCGCACTTCAACCAAATAACTGCTGCAGCTAACGCAAATCTAAGATTTGCTGAAAGACATCCAAGTATTTCACAACACTATAAACCAGGTACGTCAGGCCCATATTGGAGCATATATAGAACTAGTATGGAACCCACACCTACCTGGTCAAGCATTGCAAGAAACTAGAGAAAGTGCAAAAGTATGAAACAAGACTTGTTCCAGAGTTGAATGGGGTTACCTATATCCAAGTATCGTTTATCAGTATCTACACTTGATCTACGTCACTCTGCTACATCCTTACCAATCAGTCTCAAGTCTCGGTCTCAGCTAGTCAAGTGAGTTTGGCTCCCGTAGATGACTAAGGTGGCTCCTCAGCAAGTAAAGTGAGTTTGGTTCCTGTAGATGACAAGGTGATTCCTCAGCACGTCAAGTGCGTTTGGTTCCTGTAGATGACAAAGGTGTATCCTACGTGCCTGCTGATACAGGACAATCTGCAGCAACATCCGTGGGCCTGAACTTTTCGATCTGTTAGCAAGTATCAGAAATGTTGCTGGAACCAGAGGTTAAGAGACTGGATCGGTGTGCCAGTTCAATCAGGCTGTGATGCATGCGTGAACCGGAGGGCCGCCAACAACAACAGCCTGGTCGACCAGGCAATCAACAGGGAGACCTGGCCCAGGCCACACGAATAGGAAATCTGAAACTGGTCACAGGTATTAACATAAGCACTAATGATGTAATCATAAAAATGCTAGATCTGCTTTACACAGCATTGGAAAATAAGGAATATCCACTAGGAATTTTTATTGACCTAAGAAAAGCTTTTGACACAGTAGACCACGACATCCTACTCCACAAACTTGACCATTACGGTATAAGAGGCCATGCGCTTGCTTATTTCAAATCTTACCTTACTAATAGGTATCAGTATGTTACCATTAAAGACAGCATCAACAACACGGCCACTTGATACTGGAGTTCCTCAGGGAAGTGTCCTTGGTCCCCTGCTCTTCCTCATATACATCAATGATCTTCCAAACGTATCCCAACACCTGAAGCCCCATTCTCTTTGCTGACGACACGACTTATGTCATCTCTCACCCTAATCTTGGCACCCTCAACACCAGTGTTAACGAGGAGCTGATCAAAATATCGACTTGGATGACAGCCAATAAACTTACGCTTAACACTGACAAAACCTACTATATTATGTTTGGTAGCAGAGCAGATGCACAAATTAACATTAAGATCGACAACACTCTAATTACCAGACATAATGAGGGCAAATTCCTAGGCCTATACCTTGACAACAACCTGAATTTCAGCACCCATATCCAACACATAACCAAAAAAAGTATCCAAAACAGTTGGGATCCTCTCCAAGATACGATACTACGTGCCGCAAAATGCCCTTCTCACACTATACCACTCACTTATTTATCCATACCTCACCTATGCTATTTGTGCTTGGGGATCAACTGCAGCAACACACCTAAAGCCAATAATAACCCAACAAAAAGCTGCAGTAAGAATAATCACTAAATCCCATCCCTGGCAACACTCCCCACCCCCCACTCTTCATAGATCTGAACTTGCTCCCTGTTCAGTACATCCACACTTAGTTAGTTAGTTTAATATGTTTATTATGCACCCCATACCCATCCTGTGGGCGGTAGTCAAAAGATTACAGAGGTACATAATTGGTCATCCACACTTACTACTGTGCAATCTACATCTACAGGACCTTAAACTCCAATATCAACCCTGACCTAAAACGCTTTCTTGATAGTTGTGACAGAACCCACAGGCATAACACCTGACACAAACATCTCTACGACATTCCCCATGTCCGACTAAACCTTTACAAAAATTCAATGTATGTCAAAGGCCCTAAAATCTGGAACACCCTACCTGAGAACTCTAGAACTGCAGACACATTCATCACCTTCAAAACTACCATTAGAAAACATCTTATCTCCCTGATAAACCCCATCAACTAACTACACGAATACCACCTGGTGGTTCACACTTACACTCACTCACCCATTTAACCATAAACAGAAATATTAATCTCAATCTTAAAATAATGAATCCTATGATACTCCAATACTGAAACTATGTACTGTGCCAAAACAAAAGCATTCACATTGCTAAACTCACAAACTAGTATTTAGTCACTTAGCCATAATACCAACTTACCTCATAATTTGTAATATTTTAAAATAAAGAATTAAACTAAGTCTGCCCGAAATGCCTAGCCATGCTAGGCGTTCTAGTGGTACACTCTGTAATCATTATTTAACTACATGTAAACCACACAACAAGCAAATTCTGTAAATTCAACATTGTAATCTTTATAGAGAATAAACTTTGAATTGAATTGAATTAAGGTGGCCAAAAGTACTTCATAAAAATGGTTATGGGAAACAGAATTATAGCAGTTTCTTAATACTGTATTTAATATATTTCTCAAACTTTTAAATTAACTATTGAAGTACGTGGATGTCATGCCAAATTCTTCGAAAAACAAAATCCCTCACAATACTATATAATTACACATGCATAAAATGAAAAACTTCGTAAAACATTAGATGATATTTTCAAAAAATTCTTTAAATGAGTTTTGTTTTACTTGGTAGAAACCTGAGTAATATCTAACAAACTGCTTTAAAATTAATTTAATTAAGAGTAGTAAAAATATAAATGTACTTAACAGATAAATGTAAATATATCAATAGCATGAACAAGTGATGAGGCGTGTGGAACAGCTGGGTAGCTTTCTTGGCGAGACGTTTCACCTACATAACATGTTTCTTATAATCTAAAGCTTGCTACGCGGGCGACACATCTCATCAAAAAAGATATCCCAGTATCACATGTGTGGCACGTTGGCCATGAAATAGAATTTCTTATTCCAGCTAGTATTTAACCAAAGCAAGAACTTAATAGAAGTAAATAATGTTTTTTTTTCTAAATATGCTGGATTCATTTGTAGTGAATTAAAATTCTCTTTCATATTCACTAGCGCACCACGATGAGGTCTACGACAAGGGGCCAGGCCAGGCCAGGGTGACTCGTACAAAGGCAAGCCTTCGTTCATGGAACCCTAAACCATGAACCAAACAAGTAGAACTAATTACTTGTTTGAGTACTTCGGCATTTTAAGCGGCAGCAAGCTGCCGCTTAAAATGCCGAAGGGTTATTTTTAGTGGTAGCCGAGACTACCACTAAAAATTGGTATTTTTAGTGGTAGCCGAAACTACCACTAAAAATGGGTATTTTTAGTGGTAGCCGAAACTACCACTAAAAATGGGTGTATATTTAGCGGTAGCCTAGGCTACCACTAAAAATACACAATGTACTGATGTACACACCTGTACATCAGTACACCACCTTTCTCCCTAAATACAATCATTCATCAACCTGTACATCAGTACAGCCCCTCTATCTCTCCATTACCATTATTCCTCAACTTATACACAACTGTACATTAATACAGCACCTTTATCTCTCCATGATTACCATCATTCGTCAACTTGTACACACCTGTACATCAGTACAGCTCCATTATCTCTCCATAATTACCATTATTCATCAACCTGTTCACACCTGTACATCAGTACAGCTCCATTATCTCTCCATAATTACCATTATTCATCTACTTGTACACACCTGTACATCAGTATATCTCCATTATCTCATAATCGCAATCGTTCATCAACCTGTTCACACCTGTACATCAGTACAGCTCCATTATCTCTCCATAATTACCATTATTCATCTACTTGTACACACCTGTACATCAGTACAGCTCCATCACCTCATGATTACCACCATTCAACAACTTCTACACACTTGTACATCAGTACAGCTCCTTTATCTCTCCATGACTACCATCATTTATCAAACTGTACACACCTGTACACTAGTACAGCTCCTTTATCTCTCCTTCATTACCATAATTCAACATGTACACACCTGTTCATCAGTACAGTTCCTTTATCTCTCCATGATTACCATCATTCATCAACTTGTACACACCTGTACATCAGTAAAGCTCCATTATCTCTCCATTATTACCACCATTCAACAACTTGTACACACCTGTACATCAGTACAGTTCCTTTATCTCTCCAAGATTACCATCATTCATCAACTTGTACACACCTGTACATCAGTACAGTTCCTTTATCTCTCCAAGATTACCATCATTCATTATCTCTCCATTATTACCACCATTCAACAACTTGTACACACCTGTACATCAGTACAGTTCCTTTATCTCTCCAAGATTACCATCATTCATCAACTTGTACACACCTGTACATCAGTACAGCTCCATTATGTCATGATTATCATCATTCATTCAACTTGTACACACCTGTACATCAGTACAGCTCCTTTATCCCTTCATGATTACCATCATTCATCAACTTGTACACATCTGTACATCAGTAAAGCTCCATTATCTCTCCGTTATTACCATCATTCATCAACTTGTACACACCTGTACATCAGTACAGCTCCTTTATCCCTTCATGATTACCATCATTCATCAACTTGTACACATCTGTACATCAGTAAAGCTCCATTATCTCTCCGTTATTACCATCATTCATCAACTTGTACACACCTGTACATCAGTAAAGCTCCATTATCTCTCCGTTATTACCATCATTCATCAACTTGTGCACATCTGTACATCAGTACAGCTCCTTTATCCCTTCATGATTACCATCATTCATCAACTTGTACACATCTGTACATCAGTAAAGCTCCTTTATCCCTTCATGATTACCATCATTCATCAACTTGTACACACCTGTACATCAGTACAGCTCCATTATCTCTCCATTATTACCATCATTCAACAAATTGTACACACCTGTAAATCAGGACAGCATTCTTGTATTAAGTACAAACAAAACTTTACGGTTTTTGTACATTATCAATAACACTGAAAATTATTATGGATAATTATTTAAAAATTATGAGAGGCTGCAAAATAATTATAATAAATAATACTTTTATAAATAATGATTGTCGCTGTAAAGCACTAAGAAATTTTGAGACTATTTTTAACTAATTAAAAATGTATTAAAAAATTTTAAGTTTAAAAATGAACATTAGGGTGAAAGAGAAAAAAATATTAGGCTGAGAGAAAAAAATATATTTGGCTGAAAGGGAAAAAATATTAGGCTGAGAGAAAAAAAAATATTAGCCTGAAAGGGAAAAACTATTAGGCTGAAAGAGAAAAAAAATATTAGGCTGAAAGGGAAAAAATATTAGGCAGAAGGGGAAAAAATATTAGACTGAGGGAGAAAAATATTAGGCTGAAAGGGAAAAAATATTAGGCTGAAAGGGAAAAAATATTAGACTGAGGGAGAAAAATATTAGGCTGAAAGGGAAAAAATATTAGGCTGAAAGAGAAAAAAATATTAGGCTGAAAGAGAAAAAAATATTAGGCTGAAAGAGAAAAAAAAATATATTAGGCTGAAAGGGAAAAAATATTAGGCGGAAAGGGGAAAATACTAGGCTGAAAGGGGAAAAAATATTAGGCTGAAAGGGGAAAAATATTAGGCTGAAAGGGAAAAATAATATTGGGCTGAAAGGGGAAAAATATTAGGCTGAAAGGGAAAAAAAAATATTAGGCTGAAAGGGAAATGTTAGGCTGAGAGGGAAAAAATATTTTATGCTGAGGTCGAAAAAAAATAACTACATTAGACCAAAGTAAATAAAACAAATCAAAATTACAAGAGTAATTTCAAAACAAAAATTTTAATTTCCCACAAACTATATTAACATTCTTTAAATTACAACGAAATATATCAAATATTCTGTACACTGAAAATTTGCAGACACTGACATAAAATATTGGCAGGACGTGATAAATATTGGTAGGGCATGTATAATATTAACCAGACACGAATAATATTAACCATACATGAAAACTATTAACAAGACAAGGATGTCAGCCACAGCACCGTGTCTTCCTTTGCAGATGACACCCGAATCTGCATGAGTGTCTTCCATTGCAGACACTGCAAAGCTCCAGGCAGACATCAACCAAATCTTTCAGTGGGCTGCAGAAAACAATATGAAGTTCAACGATGAGAAATTTCAATTACTCAGATATGGTAAACATGAGGAAATTAAATCTTCATCAGAGTACAAAACAAATTCTGGCCACAAAATAGAGCGAAACACCAACGTCAAAGACATGGGAGTGATCATGTCGGAGGATCTCACCTTCAAGGACCATAACATTGTATCAATCGCATCTGCTAGAAAAATGACAGGATGGATAATGAGAACCTTCAAAACTAGGGAGGCCAAGCCCATGATGACACTCTTCAGGTCACTTGTTCTATCTAGGCTGGAATATTGCTGCACACTAACAGCACCTTTCAAGGCAGGTGAAATTGCCGACCTAGAAAATGTACAGAGAACTTTCACGGCGCGCATAACGGAGATAAAACACCTCAATTATTGGGAGCGCTTGAGGTTCCTAAACCTGTATTCCCTGGAACGCAGGAGGGAGAGATACATGATTATATACACCTGGAAAATCCTAGAGGGACTAGTACCGAACTTGCACACGAAAATCACTCACTACGAAAGCAAAAGACTTGGCAGACGATGCACCATCCCCCCAATGAAAAGCAGGGGTGTCACTAGCACGTTAAGAGACCATACAATAAGTGTCAGGGGCCCGAGACTGTTCAACTGCCTCCCAGCACACATAAGGGGGATTACCAACAGACCCCTGGCAGTCTTCAAGCTGGCACTGGACAAGCACCTAAAGTCAGTTCCGGATCAGCCGGGCTGTGGCTCGTACGTTGGTTTGCGTGCAGCCAGCAGCAACAGCCTGGTTGATCAGGCTCTGATCCACCAGGAGGCCTGGTCACAGACCGGGCCGCGGGGGCGTTGACCCCCGGAACTCTCTCTAGGTAAACTCCAGGTAAGACATGAAAAATATTAACCAGACATGAAAACTATTAACCAGACATGAAAATTATTAACCAGATATAAATTATATCAACCAGACATGAATCATATTAACAAGACATGAAAACTATTAACCAGACAGGAAAACTATTAACCAGACATTAAAACTATTAATCAGACATGAAAAATATTAACCAGACATGAAAAACTATTAACCAAACATGAATATTAATCAGACATGAATAATATTAACAAGACATGAAAAATATTAACCAGACATGAAAACTATAAGGCCACCCTGGGTGATGGTAGCCCTTAAGGCTACCCAGGGTGATGGTAGCCCTTAAGGCTAACCAAGGTAATGGAAGCCCTTAAGGCCACCCAGGGTGATGGTCGCCCTTAAGAAGCTCATACTACCAAGGGTCTTGTTATATTCCCTACTTCATACTACCAGCGTCTTGCCATTATCCTCAGCTCATACTACCAGCGTCTTGCCATCATCCGTTCAATAAAGGTGAATACTGAAATTAAAAAAAAAAATACTATTGATCACAGTCATTAAGAGGCAACAATAAACCCGTAAGTGTAATACACGAGTCCCATAGCCCCTGGGTAATTCAATCCAAGTGGAATTTAAATCCAGCTCCTTGGATCAAGTGTTCCACAGCGGCATCATGGCGCCTTCCTTGTGGAGAATAACATCTAACTTGAGCTTGATTTACCCAGCAAAGCCCACATGATTAAAACATTTTAGCAGCAGATACACATTGTATGTAACAACGGAAAGTTGATAAGACACGTGTGCAACATTATATATACATATATATATATATATATATATATATATATATATATATATATATATATATATATATATATATATATATATATATATATATATATATATATATATATATATATATATAAATATATATATATATATATATATATATATATATATATATATATATATATATATATATATATATATATATATATATATATATATATATATATATATATATATATATATATGTATATATATATATATATATATATATATATATATATATATATAAATGGGATTAGGTCAGGGGTTTCAAATAGAGTTAGAGCTAAAGAAAGAGTAGCAATAATGTTGAAGGATAAGCTATGGCAGGAAAAGAGGGACTATAAATGTATTAATTCAAGGATTATGTGGAGTAAAATAAAGATTGGATGTGAAAAGTGGGTTATAATAAGCGTGTATGCACCTGGAGAAGAAAGAAGTGTAGAGGAGAGAGAGATTTTGGGAAATGTTGAGTGAATGCATGGGCAGTTTTGAATCAAGTGTGAGAGTAATGGTGGTTGGGGATTTCAATGCTAAAGTGGGTAAAAATGTTATGGAGGGAGTAGTAGGTAAATTTGGGGTGCCAGGGGTAAATGTAAATGGGGAGCCTTTAATTGAGCTATGTGTAGAAAGAGATTTGGTAATAAGTAATACATATTTTATGAAAAAGAGGATAAATAAATATACAAGGTATGATGTAGCACGTAATGAAAGTAGTTTGTTAGATTATGTATTGGTGGATAAAAGGTTGATGGGAAGGCTCCAGGATGTACATGTTTATAGAGGGGCAACTGATATATCGGATCATTATTTAGTTGTAGCTACAGTTAGAGTAAGAGGTAGATGGGAAAAGAGGAAGGTGGCAACAACAAGTAAGAGGGAGGTGAAAGTGTATAAACTAAGAGAGGAGGAAGTTCGGGCGAGATATAAGCGACTGTTGGCAGAAAGGTTGGCTAGTGCAAAGATAAGTAGTGGGGAGGTTGAAGAGGGTTGGAATAGTTTTAAAAATGCAGTATTAGAATGTGGGGCAGAAGTTTGTGGTTATAGGAGGGTGGGGGCAGGTGGAAAGAGGAGTGATTGGTGGAATGATGAAGTAAAGGGTGTGATAAAAGAGAAAAAGTTAGCTTATGAGAGGTTTTTACAAAGCAGAAGTGTTACAAGAAAAGCAGAGTATATGGAGAGTAAAAGAAAGGTGAAGAGAGTGGTGAGAGAGTGCAAAAGGAGAGCAGATAATAGAGTGGGAGAGGCACTGTCAAAAAATTTTAATGAAAATAAGAAAAAAATTTGGAGTTAAACAAGTTAAGAAAGCCTAGGGAAAGTATGGATTTGTCAGTTAAAAACAGAGTAGGGGAGTTAGTAGATGGGGAGAGGGAGGTATTAGGTAGATGGCGAGAATATTTTGAGGAACTTTTAAATATTGAGGAAGAAAGGGAGGTGGTAATTTCATGCACTGGTCAGGGAGGTATACCATCTTTTAGGAGTGAAGAAGAGCAGAATGTAAGTGTGGGGGAGGTACGTGAGGCATTACGTAGAATGAAAGGGGGTAAAGCAGCTAGAACTGATGGGATCATGACAGAAATGTTAAAAGCAGGGGGAGATATAGTGTTGGAGTGGTTGGTACTTTTGTTTAATAAATGTATGAAAGAGGGGAAGGTACCTAGGGATTGGCGGAGAGCATGTATAGTCCATTTATATAAAGAGAAAGGGGACAAAAGAGATTGTAAAAATTATAGAGGAATAAGTTTATTGAGTATACGAGGAAAAGTGTACGGTAGGGTTATAATTGAAAGAATTAGAGGTAAGACAGAATGTAGGATTGCGGATGAGCAAGGAGGTTTCAGAGTGGGTAGGGGATGTGTAGATCAAGTGTTTACATTGAAGCATATATGTGAACAGTATTTAGATAAAGGTAGGGAAGTTTTTATTGCATTTATGGATTTAGAAAAGGCATATGATAGAGTGGATAGGGGAGCAATGTGGCAGATGTTGCAAGTATATGGAATAGGTGGTAAGTTACTAAATGCTGTAAAGAGTTTTTATGAGGATAGTGAGGCTCAGGTTAGGGTGTGTAGAAGAGAGGGAGAATACTTCCAGGTAAAAGTAGGTCTTAGACAGGGATGTGTAATGTCACCATGGTTGTTTAATATATTTATAGATGGGGTTGTAAAAGAAGTAAATGCTACGGTGTTCGGGAGAGGGGTGGGATTAAATTATGGGGAATCAAATTCAAAATGGGAATTAACACAGATACTTTTTGTTGATGATACTGTGCTTATGGGAGATTCTAAAGAAAAATTGCAAAGGTTAGTGGATGAGTTTGAGAATGTGTGTAAAGGTAGAAAGTTGAAAGTGAACATAGAAAAGAGTAAGGTGATGAGGGTATCAAATGATTTAGATAAAGAAAAATTGGATATCAAATTGGGGAGGAGGAGTATGGAAGAAGTGAATGTTTTCAGATACTTGGGAGTTGACGTGTCGGCGGATGGATTTATGAAGGATGAGGTTAATCATAGAATTGATGAGGGAAAAAAGGTGAGTGGTGCATTGAGGTATATGTGGAGTCAAAAAACGTTATCTATGGAGGCAAAGAAGGGAATGTATGAAAGTATAGTAGTACCAACACTCTTATATGGGTGTGAAGCTTGGGTGGTAAATGCAGCAGCGAGGAGACGGTTGGAGGCAGTGGAGATGTCCTGTCTAAGGGCAATGTGTGGTGTAAATATTATGCAGAAAATTCGGAGTGTGGAAATTAGGAAAAGGCGTGGAGTTAATAAAAGTATTAGTCAGAGGGCAGAAGAGGGGTTGAGATGGTTTGGTCGTTTAGAGAGAAAGGATCAAAGTAGAATGACGTGGAAAGCATATAAATCTATAGGGGAAGGAAAGCGAGGTAGGGGTCGTCCTCGAAATGGTTGGAGAGGGGGTAAAGGAGGTTTTGTGGGCAAGGGGCTTGGACTTCCAGCAAGCGTGCGTGAGCGTGTTAGATAGGAGTGAATGGAGACTACTGGTACTTGGGACCCGACGATCTGTTGGAGTGTGAGCAGGGTAATATTTAGTGAAGGGATTCAGGGAAACCGGTTATTTTCATATAGTCGGACTTGAGTCCTGGAAATGGGAAGTACAATGCCTGCACTTTAAAGGAGGGGTTTGGGATATTGGCAGTTTGGAGGGATATGTTGTGTATCTTTATACGTATATGCTTCTAAACTGTTGTATTCTGAGCACCTCTGCAAAAACAGTGATTATGTATGAGTGTGGTGAAAGTGTTGAATGATGATGAAAGCATTTTCTTTTTGGGGATTTTCTTTTTTGGGTCACCCTGCCTCGGTGGGAGACGGCCAACTTGTTGAAAATATATATATATATATATATATATATATATATATATATATATATATATATATATATATCTATATATATATATATATATATATATACATATATATATATATATATATATATATATATATATATATATGTATATATATATATACATATATATACATATATATACATATATATACATATATATACATATATATAAATATATATATGTATATATGTATGTGTATATGTGTGTATATATGTATGTATATATATATATATATATATATATATATATATATATATATATATATATATATATATATATATATATACATATACACATATATACACATACATATATACACATACATACACGCATACATATACATACATACACACATACATATACATAAATACACATACATATACATAAATACACATACATATACATAAATACACATACATAAACATACATACACACATACATATATACACATACATAATAAACGGAATTTTTCCCAGTATTATAAAAAAAACTTACTAACAGCAACTACTTGAATAAAAAAGTGAAGCATTTAAGTTCGATCCAAGGAAGGTGAAGGTATGTTAAGTCAAGAGATGGTGTGAGTGGCGCCACTGGCGTCCTCCTGCAGCCTCCCACCTCCTACCTGCCTCCAATTACCAGTTTTCTGTAACTTATTTCCCGTTTTCTATATATTCTCATATCTGGCGGGATTGTCGTAACATTTACGGGGAGCAGTAAAACCGTATGGGTTACACAGCTGGTGCAGGGATGAAGGCTTTCACACTATTCTTGGAAATGGAGCAAAAATTCAGTTACATAGATCAAGAACTCAAAAGCATCAAGGAACCGCCTTTGAAAACTTCTGGCGGGAATGACCAAATTAAAGGCAATACTTTAATTAAATTACAAGAATGACGGAATGACAAACTCCGAATAATCCTATCACAAGTTATATAAAAACATTACCTACAAAATATAGAGCCATTTCTTTTTTTTTCAAAATTTAACTTGCCTAAATTTATAGTACGTAATTATCTTAGTTTTAAACGACGCCCTTAATGTTAATACAACACTAAGTCACTTAATAATATTTTCAACACAACTAGGTTACCCCCCCCCCTTCACCGCCAATAATGTAAGGCTACTGTATTTTTCAATATTCATCTAGAAGCTTCTAGATGGTGCAACAATAATTGTCCTCGAATATATTTTTCCAAGTCATTTTACTGCATGAGTTTATGAACGATCTACCCGAACAATTAACACATTTACTCTGCTGCTCTTATCAATTTATATAAACTATATATAAAATTAGGCTAACACTAATATACAATAATTTATTTGCATTTCTTATTCTAATGAAAGGGAAGCGCTAAACCTGTAAGGTTCATACAGCACCTGGGATGCATAAAAATGAAGACTCAGTTATCTTGGATCAAGAGCCCCCGTATTGACATCGAGGTACCTCCCTTGATTGAGAGAAATAGTAACATCGACCTCTTACCTTAATAAGCGATGCCCAGATGATCAAGACTTCTTAGCACCAACAACACAAGTTAACACACTGAGTGATCCTACTAGTGGCGCCACCCCGCACCGCTCACCTGATTATTGGCGCCAATTCCCCGTTTTCTATAATTTAATCTCCCGCCACTACCGTACATGGCGGTAAATCAAATTCCTTGGATCGAGATCCCTTCACCAGCATCAACGCATTTGTTTCTCTTTCAAAAGAGTGAAAGGTTGAGGCTGAATCATCTTTTAACTTATTTCCGGCTAGTCACTACTTCCCCCCCACCCCCGTCGCCCACATCAATCATCTGAATACATTAAATTTCCCGCCATAACGAGTCAAAATGCTAACCAAATATCAAAATTACCTATATAAAAACGGAAATTATCACTATTATAAAAAAACTTAATATGGGGGATTACCAACAGACCCCTGGTAGTCTTCAAGCTGGCACTGGACAAGCACCTAAAGTCAGTTCCGGATCAGCCGGGCTGTGGCTCGTACGTTGGTTTGCGTGTAGCCAGCAGCAACAGCCTGGTTGATCAGGCTCTGATCCACCAGGAGGCCTGGTCACAGACCGGGCCGCGGGGGCGTTGACCCCCGGAACTCTCTCCAGGTAAACTCCAGGTACTTTAATAAACAGAAAAGTGACAGGAAAATGAGGCATTAAGGCTCGATCCAAGGAAGGTGAAGGTATGATACCAGTCAAGTGATGGTGTGAGTGGCGGCCTCCTCAGAGCCTCTCACTTCCTACTTGCAGCTAATTCCCAGTTTTCCAAAACTAGGTTCACCCCCCCAACCAACCAATATGATTAGGCTGCTGTATTATCAATATTCATCTAGAAGCTTCTAGATGGTGCCACAATATATAAATTCCTGGAGGAGGCAAAATTATCCTCGAATTTATTTTTCTAAGTCATTTTACTGCGTGAGTTTATGAACGATCTACAGGAACCATTAACACCAGTTTATTCTGCTGCTCTTACCAGATTTATATAAACTATATTTAAAAGTAGGCTAACACTAACAACAATTTATTTGCAATTTCATTCTAAACAAAGGGAAGCGCTAAACCCGATGGGTTATACAGCAGCTGGGATGCATTCAAATGGAGAATAAGACCTGTTTTCTTGGATCAAGAGCCCTGAATTGACATCGAGCTACCTCCTTTGATTGAGGGAAATAATAACATCCTATCTCTTACCTTAATAAGCGATGCCCAGATGATCAAGACGTCTCAGCACCATCAACACATCTTAACACACCGAGTGATGCCAGTAAAGTGGCGCCCAGAGGCGGTGAGTGGTGCCACCCTGCACCACTCGTGATTATTGGCGCCAATTTCCCGTTTTCTGTAATTTAATTTCCCGCCACTACTGTATTTGGCGGTAACTCCAGTTCCTTGGATAAAGAGCCCTTCACCAGCATCAAAACGTGTTTCCCTTTTAAGACTGAAAGGTCGAGGCTGAGTTTCATCTTTAATTTCCCGCTAGAAACACTACTGACCCCCCCCCCCCGTCCACAT